>NW_027506869.1:1651287-1674619 GCF_052324685.1 Brachyhypopomus gauderio
TTAAGCTACTTGACTCTTCAGGTGATTCTGTACCTTGAAGTCCCTTTTCTTATATTTTGTGATGTTCATACTATACATCACTCCCTGCAGAAAAAACCACAACGCCTCAACTTTCACAGCCTTCCTCTGACAAGATCAACCCTTCATTTAGAGAATGTGGTATTTTTCCTGTGCCACGTGGGCTGGGTTCAACTAATGTCACATGCTAATAGGCTGATACCACCTGTCTCTTCCTGTCTCAAAGAGTTTGAATTCACTTGGTCAGACAATTGTGTTCTTTCACTAAAAAATATTACTCAAGCAAAACTCTCCTGGTCTTCCCTCCATAAGGAAGCGTTTGTAGGAGTCTGTAATCTGCTCTTGCAGGAACACTTTCCAGTCCCTAGTGAGGTCCTGAACCAGCTTCTCCCCCTATGATAAGCACAGGTCGGCTGATCCTTAACTGATCCTCAGCTGATCTTCAGCTGATCCTTAATAGTGAGTTAAAGTCCGTTCTGAGTGGCGTGTTCTTACCGTCGCACCTCCGGCCTCAGGGTCGGCCTCCTCCTGGTGGCATAACAGGGAGGTGGTGTCAGGAGGTTGAGGAGTTTACCGACACACACGTCATTCAAGAATATTTAAAATAGTTCACATTTAAATACTATAAATCTATTTTCATTGGCCACTTATAATGACTCTCCAGTATAGTAGTTATGACAGTCATACGACACTGAAGCAGACACTCAGCACTGCTAGCAGACAGCATGAAAACGTCAGCGACGTTGTTCGATTTGTTAAACGCGGCCGCCTGTTGGAGAGGAGTTGGTGTGTGGTGGAGAACCTGGGGGTGGGAGTGGTCTGCTTTGGTGGCCAGGATGCAGAAATCGCCGCACGTGGTGACCGACAACAGGCTCTTCACATACTTCACAAACTTCTCGTTGTTCTTGGTGTCCCAGAAGACCACGCTGTACTCCGTCCTGTCGGGCCGTGTGTACGCGTACACTACGGTGTTGGAACAGTAGCCCCACTACAGAGACAGAGAGACAGGGAAGTAGTGATTTGCTTCTCACTGTCGCCAAACTGACCGCGGGGGGAAAATGTGTGACTGTTTTGGCATATTCGCCGTGGCGTTTGTTCAGATGTTTTTGTGTTCCTGACCGCTCCCCAGCGTCTCTGTGGGAAGGGGTGAATCGACATGCCCGCAGTACAATGTAACGACCTGCCGTGAAGAGCTGCGGTTATAAATCTCCCTAAAACTTTGGCTCCAGGTGTCTCACGGTGCTGTCTCAGTGACCAGCAGAGGGCGCACTTGACACTACTGCCCTAAAGGGCTTTTTGGGTGTAAACATCTTGTCTAAGCAAGATGAAGACTGTGAAACAATGTTTCATTTTTTGTGACTTTTTTGTTGCTATGGAAGCTGAACAGTTCAGGGAAAAGCTCGGCAGCCCCGGGAACAGGATCAGCGTGGAACAGGTCAGACCTCCACCCGTCCTGGGCCTCTCGCTGGCCTGTTTCCCAGTACGGCCGTGGGAGAGACCAGCCGAAGCTACTGGTGCAAGTGGTCCCATTTCTAGCCAGACAACAAATGCACAGTTCACATTATACAGTCGTGCATACTGGTTTTCAGACTGGTTTTTGGGGTGACTGGGGGTCATTTTGTACCTTGTAGTCAGGTCGGATGTTGGCGAAGTATATGTAGGAGTCCACAGCCAGAGCGATCCTCAAACCTCCACCTTCCCACGACGCTGCGCTCATCTGCTTACCGGGAACCTTCAGGGTGCGAAGGTGCTGGACCATGACACCACAGGAAGAGATCAGAAGAACAACCATCAGGGGATGGACGCCCCACTAAATGTGGGCATACGCATGTGTGCGGGTGTGTGAGTGTGAGTGTGTGTGTAAGAGTGACCAGTGTAGAGGATATTAGATGTAGATCTCCTACTTGCATATTTAATGTAGTGATTATTCCAAACCTTTCGCAGTCAAATCACTAAACATTATAGTTTTATTTATGACAATATGAATTTATCAAATGTATTCCACCTGAAATGAACCATGTATGAATATATAAACTGTATAAAATGGCTGTAATTCCTGTAATTTCACCCACTAAAGAAACATCGATCTTATACTATACAAAGTCTTATACAAAGTCACAGATCAACCCAACTGTGACATTGATGTATTTAAAAAGATGTAAACAATTGCTGTTGTGACAAGGCCACACTAATATTATGCAGTGAACAGTGGACTGGTGGTCTACAGTGGTCTGGACCTGTACAGACAAACTAAAGGAAGGTTAATCTAATAACTCAGTACATGCTGTCAGATGGGTTACAGTCTGGATGTATGCGCTTCTAAAATATAATGAGATATATAGGAGATATACAGTATAATGAGATATATAGGAGATATATGAGATAAATAATGAGAGATATATGAAATATATAATGAGATATATAGGAGACATATATTGAGATATATAATGAAGTATACCCACGAAGCTTAGACTTGTGTATATAATAAAGTAGATGCTCAGGGTACTTCAAGTTGGATTTTTGTCTTCACCTCTCCAAATGGTGTGTAGAAATTTACGATGTTCACATCTTTATCACCTCCCATGTTCCTGAGAGAGCCTGCTACAGCAAGGACGCTACCACAGTGGTTCCACTGGACACTGGTCACACTCATGCCTGTGTCGATCATCACTGGATCTATATGTGCACACACAAACATACGAAGCAATAAACATCCCCAATGGATCAACTATCCAAACATTATTCTCACTGGTAACTACTACTACTAACGTAGGGTGAGATTCACTTAACCATCACATGGGGCGCGACAAGTCCCACGCCATCACCGCTCCCAGGCCCCGCCCCTGCCCCAGGCCCCGCCCCACTCACTGTCATCGCTCTCGTAGCGCATGATCTGGCAACGGCCGTTGTCGTAGCAGATGGCGAGACAGGGGCAGTCGGGCTCCACGTAGCCCTCGGTACCGGCATACCAGTGGATGCCCGCGAGGCTGAGGAGGCCGGTCACATTCATCAGACAGTGCAGAGTCATCTTCATCTACCAGACACACACACACACACACACACACACACACTCATGAACGTCTCCACAGCACGATCCAGGGAATACGGTTTCATCCATGATGAAATATGCAGCTTCACTGAGTTGCCCCGGTTGCCAGGGATACTCACGATGAAGTTGCCCCGGTTGCCATGGATACTCACGATGAAGTTGCCCTGGTTGTCATAGATGTGGATCTCTCCGTTGGCCATTCCGAACAGCAGGATCTTGCTGTCAGGAGACCAGGCCACGTGAGCCAACTGGATCCCCTTCAGCTCCTTCCCCCAGATCCTGTTACCTGGAGGACACACACACACACACACACACACACACACACACACACACATATACTCAGAGACAAAGACACAACAGAAACAGAATGAGTTTTTTGTGGATGAGAGATTTTGTGAGTATTTGCCAGTTTCTTTGGATTATTAGTGATCGGCATGTACACTAGTCAATAAAGGCTCAAAGGAGAAACAAGCAGTGAGAAGAAAACTACAAGCAGTAACTATACGTTAACTGATTCTAGACAGTGTTCAAAATCCAAATGGTGCAATAACACACTTATTAAATGTGGGAAGTGACATGGCAACGCTAGGATGTCAACAGTGAATGTCAACACAGGTCTGGTGGTGTTCCTTCTTCTAGGGTTCTGCTTTGAGTCACCCTGCAAGAAACTATTGTAACCATCAGGAAAATATATATTTAAGACATTATACATACGGGATAAAAGATCATGGTCTATTTAACGATCATCAAGTGCAGGTCATAAACTCACCATCCACTGATCCCACAATAACAGCTCCATCTTCATACACGATACAGATCTTCTCACCATCTGCATTCCAGCTCATGCTCCTCACCACTGATTTATTCCTGTTATTGATCATCTCCTCGTACCAGGAGCCTGTTCAACAAACCGGGCATGCACGCGCACACACACACACACACACAGTGAAATAGGAACCAGGCATAAATGCAAGGGTTAGACCATCATGATCCTGCCCAAGAACTGGTCTGGCTCACTGTAGGCCTAGCAAAAGCACACCGACCCTTGTACAGCATCCAGACGATGATGAGGCCGTTCTGGTCACTGGTGGTCAGTTTCTGATACTGCTCGTTCCATGTCACTACCTGCACTGCACCTACAAATGAAAAACACACACAAAGGCACATCACTGAGGGAAGTGAGATATAGAGTATGAGGTACTTCATAAACTCGGGGGTTGGTCTGTCAACACGTTACCGCTGTGCCCTTCTAGTGTCTGGTTCATAGACAGGTTACTGGGTGCTGCGAGCCCTTTCAGTTTGGCATCATCTGCAATGCAGAAACGCTGTGTTAGCGCTGATTATGTACGCTTGATTAATCAAACATCCAGACAGATGTTACCTGTAGTAGAAAGCCCCATGTAATCTAACCCTTTAAACCCTGTAAAGTGACGCAAAAGCAAAAAAAAAACAAAGAGATGGGGAGAGGAGAGGACATATTTTATTCTTTATATGTATTTGGCCAACAGAGAGCTTTTCTCACTTGGCCTTTCATCACTATATGGATAATGCAGCAAAATGTGATTTTTGCAGAGACGACTCTTTTCCAATACATATAGATGTGGAGTTGCAAAAGTCCCTAGAAAAGCCACTGCAGAAGCCCTGCTGAAGGTGCCCGTGTTCACCTGTCTGAGCCTCCAGCTTCAGGACCTTCAGGAGACCCTCGTCCCCTCCACAAGCAATGAACCCTTGGTTTTTGTTCCAGGACACACATTTCAGCCGAATGCTGTTAGGAATGGCAATCTGGGGAGTAAAACCACATCGCCCTTCTTTATCAAACGTTATTACAGCGGTTTTAACGGGCGCACAATACAACGAACACGACCATGCCGACAGATAGACGAACTGCCAGGGGAAAGGTATTAGCTAACGTTAGCTACTAACCAACCGTTTTATTTCTAACTTAACTAGCTAACTGCGTTTAACTAAATCCACCCGGTTCGTGTTCATAATGTTTATTAAGACGCACTAAGTTTACCTTCTTACTGAGGTAAATAAACATCGCTGTCGAAGATGGCGGTCTTAGACTAGCCTAAAAAACCCTCAAATTTATTCCAAATATTTTCTTGCGTTGTTGTTGAAAACAAACCCCCAGTGCTCCCTTTGTGTTTTTTTTGTGATGAAGCCTAAAATAAAATAAAAAAACTTATTTCACATATTAATCTTCTCTCTCTGAAGTATTCCGTTATCTAGGCTAACCTGGCTAACCTGGCTAACAAGTTTACGACATTGAACGGCTTCCTTGGTTTCTAGGTAACCAAAAACCGGAAGTTACGTCCCTTCATGTGTCAGGCGTATCCGTTACCTACACTAGAACTAGAATTGGTAATATTCATTATATTTTATTTATTTGTGATTTTGAGCGCTAGGCAAAATATCAGCCATACATGGAACTGGTATCATTTGAGTCTTCAAAAAAAAGCTGTTACAATGAATTGGTAATGTTGCCTACTGTCCACTATGATAAAGCTTCCAAACAGGCTACTACACACTTAATGTTGTGTATTAACGCCACCAAACTAACATAAGGAGGAATGTGTTTCAAAAGCGTTTTATTATCCTGTAGATATCTGTACAAAATATCCAAAATAGGGGTATTATACTAAGATACATCAAAGAATATTATGTTTTGACAACACATTTTCAGTTTAAAATGAAACTTTGATATGGTTATATTATTAGATATTCTATTTCTTTTATTTCTAAAAAATACAAACAGACAAAAACAAATTAAATTAAAGGAGACTGACCTAATGTTTGGCTGTTATAGACTACTGCATCAAAAATCATCTTAAAATATGCTATGGTCCTCATCAGAATATTATCTAGCTTCTTGGACAATTGTGTTGATACAGTAGAGGTTGTTCCTATAAAACACTGTCTAATATGCAAGATTGTCTAATGCGTAACTAAGAGAAGGTTGCTGTTTGGTGGAAAGTGGAGATCCTGCTGACCATCTGACCATCTCCTCCCAACTCAGTGGAAATAGACCTGCTGGACCCGTCTGGTCAGATCTTCCAGTGAAAATCGTCAAGGAAAAAAAGCAAAATCACAAGAAACATCACACGGTATTGTAAAAAGAAAACAATACAGTTAAAATAGATTGTACTAGTTTGAAATGTTCAAGCCGAGTTACAAACACTGTGGAACAATGCTCTTAGCAGAGAGAGACGTGTATCTGACACGTAAAAGGATATGTTTGCCATTTATCTCCTTTATGCTATGTTGGATCTTCTTTTGGAAGGCGATCTGAGCCTCACACATGCATGGATCCTCCATCAATTCAGCTCGTGCCTCTTCTGGAAAAGTGGCAAGAAAGCGCAGTTGTGACACTGGTAACCTGTGATCTGTGTAATGAGCCAAACTTGTAGCAAATCTCATGTGGCTATACACAACCACTTCTTACAACTTTACATTTAGTTTGCGTTGCGCATGTCTAACCTGTCTAATCTCTGACAACCTGCTTTGTCAATCATCCCACACATTTCACTCATTATAATAGTTAATTCAAAAGCAACATAAAAGGACAATTGGTGCACATGCATCACCATGGCTATGAACAATCACTTAAAAAGCTTTGATGCAGTTCATTCATGTAAATAGCACTTTGACATTTAAATGTCAGTGATCTTTTTCCCCCTTCATGCAGTAATATGGCAGTGATTCATTTTTTAATTATTTTAGTTTGGCAATCACATGCAAACACCTCACAGGCTTTGTTCCATATTTCCAGTTTACTTGAGACTGCAGCAAGTGCTAAACAGAGCAGAATGACCAACCCTTGGCTTCTGAACAGGTTTTCTTATCCGGGTTAAGGATGTATCCCACCCTGCATTTGCAGTAGTAAGAGGCGTTGGTGTTCACGCATATGTGATCGCAGTCATGTCCGAGGGCACACGCATCCAGACCTACAGGCAATGATCACCACAGCAGTGCTGAGCAATCTCACAGCACTTCACAATACATGCAAACAGATCCTAAGGTTACGTAAGGACTCACTCATTCAAGAGCATTACTGGGAATTCACATGCAGTTGGATAGAAGAAAAACCTTAACCTTGCAGTGAACCAATCATTTGGTGAACCAAATCTAGATCCTCATCCAAAGCTTTGTCTTACCACACAGGGTCTCCCGGAACCTCGAGGTGAGCTTCTCGATCACACCATACGTCTCCACGTAGAAGACATGCTCATCCAGCGGTTGGCTGGCCATCAACCTGAGCGACTTCATATCGGCTCTGTCCACCCCGACGGCGTAGATCTCAATCCCAGCAGCCCTTGCTGCAGCAGACACCTCCTCCACCTTGTCCTGGGGCCTCCCATCCGTCACCACAATGGCCACCTTAGCGATGTTCTTGCTCTCGGGCCTGGCGCCGGCTTCCTCGGTGAAGGCCTGCTCCATGGCGGTTCTGATGGCGAGGCCCGTCATGGTGCCTGCCGAGAGAGGGTCCAAGCGGGAGAAGGCCTGCTTGACCTCAGCCTTGGAGCCGTGCGTGTTCAGGCGGAACTCAATTTTGACGGTGCTGGCATAGTTGATCAGGCCGACATGCGTGCCGTCCGGGCCGACGTCCAGGGAATCCACCATGTCTGAGAGGAAGACCTTGACCTTCTCGAACTCAGCCGGGCGGACGCTGCGAGAGCTATCAATGATAAACACCAGGTCCAGTGGGCGGCTCTTGCACACCTCTGCTGGAGCTGTTGGAGGGTTGATGGGAAATGTAGTTTAAATGTAGTAACAATAAGTACCAAATACCTTTTACATTACTCTTTATTACAGTCAGCAAATTGTTACAGTTTTCATTAGCTGCTACCATGCTCAATGCAGTACTAGGCCTAAATGTGTCTAGAACAAGCCAGTGCCAAAAACGTATTGCAAGCTTTTCTGAAACTAGAATCAAATGTAATCCACAAGCAGATGCAGTTCTGTGCCATTATATCTGAAAAAAAGATGTGAAGATAGATCATAATCAGGCAGCTGCTCAATTACAGGGAGAAAAAAGCGGGACCGCTGTTAGCATCAGTAGTGTGTGCTTGGAGTTACATTTCCACCAAATAACGTCTCGTGGAATCACCTAGAAACAGACAGCGAGAGGTAGAGAGACATGAGGATGGGCGCTAATCCCATGATCCTTGCTCTGCAGGACGTGTCGTTGGAGGAGAGAGGCTGAGAGTGGGTCTACCTGGCTCAGCAGTAGGTGCTGCGGGGGAGGTGGTGCCACTGGGGGTACTGACCGGAGGTGTGGTCGGATGACGGGTCGGAAAGGTCATGGATGGGGTAGGCACTGTACTGGAGACCGTAGTGGGTGCTGTGGTGGGTACTGTACTGGGTACCATACTGAAGATCGTGGTGGATACTGTGGTGGGTACCATTGTGGAGACCGTGGTGGGTACGGTGGTGGGTACTGTACTGGGTACCATTGTGGAGACCGTGGTGGGTACTGTGGTGGGTACCATTGTCGAGACCGTGGTGGGTACGGTGGTGGGTACTGTACTGGGTACCATTGTGGAGACCGTGGTGGGTTCTGTAGTGGGTACCATGGTGGTCGTTGTGGTCCTTATTGTTGTCTGTACTGTAGTGCGAGTGGTCATGGGCGCTAAAGTGGGCATGGTGGTGGGCACAGTGATGCATGGCATGGCTACCTTTGGTTTGGATGGCACCATGGGTGCGCTGGGCCTTGGCAGTGACCAAGGCTGCGCAGGTAGGATGGGTCGGTGGAAGGTAAAGGGTGGCCACGTCCCAGGCGGCCCATAGCGGTTGTGATGGTAACCATAAAACCTGTGATTAATGCCATGGCCTTAGTGTGGTTACAGAGAGAGAGAGAGAGAGAGAGAGAGAGAGAGAGAGAGAGAGAGAGAGGGAAGGAGGGAGGGAACATGACAGAGAAGAGTGAAAGGGAGAAAGGAAGGATTGAGGATTAAGGATTAAGGCAGAGGTTACTCTTGCACTAAAGCATGAAGACATAGCTGTGATTCAGCGTGGAGTCTTGGAGAGATAGAGAGAGGTGGTCACTGACAAAAGCACGAGCTGTTTACTGGCCACAGACGACTGTGAGGATTCTGAATCTCCATAAGCATTCTACAAGCAAAGCTTTAAAATGTGGAAGAGCTCTCATGCCTGAAAAGAGTTATCTAACAGTTCCTGAAACTCTAGACATGGAAAAAAAATTATGAATGAATAAATAATCAACAAGCACATTCACAACTGAAGCTCAAATGACCAATTTGCTCTTTTGCATAATATATTTTGTAACCAAGCACAGTTGTAAAATAAATAAATGAATTGTTGGTATGTCAGACCCAAAATTTGGAAGGACTCGTCCTGCAGTTTCATGGCCAAGGAAATTCCTGATTTTCCCAAGTCATAGGAAAAAAACATCTGAGATTTTATCATTTTAAATGAAATACCTTTGACAGTTAAGTAAATTATGGAGACATATTTTGTTAACATAAGTTCAACATTGCATACAAATTAGTTTCAAGACGGTTGAAATTCCTGTCACTTTGAGGCCATGCTACCAGAAGCCTGATTCACTTAACGAACGCTTAAAGAGAAGCAGGAGTCGGTTTAATGCGGTTGCCTTGCGCAGTGTACTGCAATTGCAATAGAAAGGTGTAGGCTACATTAAAATAAAAGTTATTTTTATTTTTTTGTAGTAATCGCACCACAGGACTGCTTTTGAAAACAACTTTATATGTCAGTTAGCCTATTCTGGAACATTTAAAGACTCGTTTACAGACACAATGAATTTATTCACTTTCATTTATTCAATTTTCAATAATAATTCGTGCTCTATAATAAACAGATTCAAAATGCTTGTGAAAACTCACTCCATACCTCCCAAGTTGATGGTGTTTCCTTGCCCTGGTCTGATGTAAGTAACTGGAGGTCTGTGTCTGCTTGCTGCAGAGATGTCGGTGCGCGGTCTGTGCTGGTGATGCGCGTGCCGCCCAAACGTGCCATGCGCTCCCACCACCAACCCCGAGAGACAACACACAATCAGGCCAAAATATGCCATCAAAAATGCCATAACGCTAAAGTGTTCGTCTTCAGCTTGCGTGTACTGTAATCCAAGTCCACCTGCAGAAATGTGTAAACTCGCCCTCATCACGGCACATTTAAAGATCTAAGTCCCTCAGACGTTTGACCAATCCGGAGAGAGCCAAGCGAGCGAAGCTGGGTGGAGATTTTGCAGCAGAGGCTATATAAAGATGACCAAACATTTAGTTTTGACCAAAGATGACCAAAGATTCAGTTTTGATCTGCTAAACTGACATTGTTTGAGAAGGTAAACATGTTGTTAGATACGTCCACATTATATGGTTAGTTTATGTGAGGTAAATAAGGTCATGTTCATTCATTTCCGGACAATAAGTAATAATAAGTTTTTTTCAGCATTTTCCTTCATTTTGGTTAATGCAAGTAATGATTAGTGAAACGAAACTTCCATCAACTGGTATTTTAGCCCCCCAAGCGACAGGGGGCGCTGTTGTAAATGCGAGGGACATTCTTGCCTCTTCTGTACGCTCGTTGCCCAAGAAGACTTGAAGTCCAGTTAGCTGAAAGGTAGCTAGCTACTAATTAATCTGTTTTAAACAGGTCTCCCCCCCCCCCTCAATTTTGGTAATGTAGAATTATTCAAACTTAATTCGAAGCTCTTTGGTGACTTAAGAAACTTTCTGGTTTGCAAAGCTCATCATATAAGTTGTCCTTGGCGATTTGGGAAGCAGCTATTTAGCTAACAGTTGCAGGTCAGTCTGAAGTTTGTCGCTTTAAGTCTAGTTATGCTAAGCTAACTGGCTAACCGTCCAGTTTAAAGGCTCCGTGGTGCCCGCACCGCTGTTTGGACGTTTTAGCTAGTTGCGTAGGTAATCCTGTCAGGCAGACATGTTTAAATAAGATGGTATTTCTGCAGTAAACCCTTAGTTGACGTTTTGACCTCAGTGACTATCTTATTGTAAATTTTATTTGCATGCTTTTTTTCGCCCCTAGAAACTAAAGCACAAATTGCACACCAAAGGAAAAGTGAGACACACCAAAAGAGCACACTAGACAGCAGACAACATCAGTTACACAACGAAAACGGAGAGAAAACATAAATTAAGAGATGACTGCGCTTACTGTTCCCCAGTTGGGCACACATGCAGTGTAACTTAAATGCTAAAAGATAATGACAATTCTGTCCATGCTTTGTTGCAGGTTAATTCGAGATTAAATTAAATTAATTAAGTTAATTTATATGTTTTAAGATACGATTGTAAAATTTGCATCACAACTTGTATATAATAACTAGTAGTAAACTAACATGCTAAACATGACAGAAATGTATGTATGTAAGTGAAACTGTGTGTCTCTCTCCAGTGGCAGGAGTCTGTAGGGCGGTGCTATGCGGGGTCTGTCTGTGTATGTATGTAGGTGAAACTGTGTGTCTCTCTCCAGTGGCAGGAGTCTGTAGGGCGGTGCTATGCGGGGGTCTGTCTGTGTATGTATGTAGGTGAAACTGTGTGTCTCTCTCCAGTGGCAGGAGTCTGTAGGGCGGTGCTATGCGGGGTCTGTCTGTGCAGGCGCTTACGCTGCGGCAGCTGGGACAACTGAGCTCACCGCAGCTGCTAGCGGCATGGAGTGGGCGGAGCCTCACAGCGTGGTGTCCACGCACTCTACACGCTCGCCAGCTCTGGGGCTCCACTTCCCAGCTAGCACAGCGGACCGCGGCCCTGCCAAAGCCGTGGGACGGGCCACGAAACTGGACGCTCCAGCAGACGCGGTTGAAGAGCACGAAGGGCAAAGGCAGACAGCAAGCCTCCAGTCTGGAGGAAGAGGAGGTGGAGGAGAAAGATCTTGAGGCTAGCGACTATGAGGATGAACTTCAGGATGACCCTGGTCTTCCTAAAGACTATAAAGACTCTGAGAAAGTTATTCAGTCCCTCCGTTATGATCTGGTTTTAAAGGCTGGTCTGGATATCGCTAGACAGTAAGTGGCCATCCGTGCTGAACTTCTGGACCGGTGTCTGGATTTTTTGCCTCAGTAGAGGCAGGTTAAGCAGACTGGCGATTCCTGATCCCAGTCTGAGTACCCAGTCACTGTACATTTTAGTGTTTCCCCCAGTTTCTCAGACCTGGGTTATACTCAAGCCTGGACAGAAAGGAAATTTCAAACAGTGATTAGCACAGCAGTTAAATCCAAGGCTTGTCTTAACCCATGTTGGTCAATTGTACCCTACATATAGAGTGCCATGGGTTTCTGGGACCAGGCTTGGGACAGAGGATCTGACAAAAGCTTTGTTGTGTGAAGTTCAAGTGCTTGCCTTTTTTCCCATTTAACAGCATTAAATTGTTAACATAAACTAGAGCAGTCACGGGTGCAAGAAGCATAATTTTTCTACCTTATTTTAAATGTGCAGAAATGGAGAAGCGATGAACATCACTCCACTATCTACATGTCATACTTAAGTGTCCAGGCAATGGAACAGTGAACATTTCTAAAACTGCTGTTTTAATTGATTTTTTTACAATCTGAACTGCTACATCTGTATGCTAGGACATTAGGTATTGCCATTCTCTGGTGCAAAAGCCTTTGTACAAGTCAGTTGCTGCTGGACAAGTTCTTAATAAACCTAATAACCTTCTCATCTTCTTTTCAGTAAAGTTGAGGAAGCTATGTATGAAAGCAAACTGAGACTGAACGGACAGGTAGTCATAAAGAAGAGCAAGAATGTGAGTGAACAGACCACCATCTACATACACCTGGGCAGGGGGCGGAGCCAGGGCTAACCAGAACTCCCCAAGCTTGGGCAGTGGGTGGATCCAAAAAGACTTCCATTGGCCAAAGTCTGCACTAATGTAAAATTTGCCCATTCTGTTAACATTGAATGGATCATTGAATTTAGTTTCACAATAATTTTGCATCCTAATAGCCTTCTAATTCATTTAATAGTACATAATCGTACATTCTATAGTCAGGGTGTCACTCATTGTTAAATAACCAATAAAAGTTTGAGAGGTGGATGGTGGAGGTATAAAAGCCAGGTGTAGTAGAGAAAACTTGGGTACAGGTAGTCTCCAATAGCAACAATACTGCTTTAGCTCTTCTCATCAAAGCTGACTGATGCCAAACGTCATTCTTTAAAGTGTGGCTCCCCCTACAGGTGAAAGTGGGAGACACACTGGATCTGATCGTGGGAGAGGACAAAGATCTGGACACAGTCACGGTGAAGAGGGTCATCCTGAAGAGGATTGTGGGACAAACAAAGGATGAAACCAAACACAGAGTGAAACTGAGAAGCTGGAAACACCTGCAGCTTCCCAGACGGGACGCCTTCAGTGAATAAGAACTTCACCTAACCTGGCTCTTGCTTATAATAACCTACAATAAAACTGCCTAGAGATGGAGTTTGTGTAAACCCCCTCACATCATTTGTATTTCAGAACTCTTGAAACATTTAACAGAAAAAACTAAAAATTCTGCTCCTGGAATGCTGAAATCGAATCAAAACCAAACTTGGAAATTTGTTGCTTCACATTAAGTCCATAAATACAAATTTAATATGCAATGCCATGCAAAAGTGGTGCTTAAAGCACGAGCTTAATACACAAAGCTGCTTGTATCCATAACTGAATTCACCCACATAGAAAAGTATTCTGGATCCAATTTTAAGTTATATACCCAGAATTGAATTGTTTTTTTTCTAAACAAGATACAAATGTGTCTTAAATAAATGAATAAAATGCACATTAAGAACGGTCTCAGGCTTAATTATTGATTGCAAAACAAGATTTTTTTTTGCAGAAACATGATTTTTTATTTAAAAATAGTAACAATTTGTTTCTATATTTTAGTATAGACTGCAGTTAGAACATATATTGTTAGAAAAAGACCAGTGCGGCAACATTGCTACAATTGTTGAAAAACAAAATATCACATTTCTAGCCCCCCCCCCCCCTCCCCCTCCTTCCCCTGACTAAAGTCACCTGTCTAAAGGTGTAAATACCTATACTTCTTGATTTACTAGTGTAAGGCTAGGATAGCTTATCTAGTCAAAGTTAAATTACAATGATGGTTTGGCATATAAATAATAACATTTTACTATCAAGCGATAGTGTCTTTAATAACAAACTTCACTGTCAGGTGTCGCAGCTACATGTTACAAACACAATCCTATACAAGACTAGAAATTTGGCCTCATCCTATATGATTGGACCTCAGTACAGACATTTTGTTTCACTACACATCTTCAGCTTATGGACTTGTGCAAAAAAAATACACATTTGTGTAATGTATTCAGAAAAATAATAACAAGGAGCAAAGCCTCACAGGGAACATTGTTAAGAACATGACACAGTGCTATTTGATCTCTTGGCCTTTTTCAAAATGTCGCATTTCTTGCGATTGGGGCGTCGACAGCGCTCGTCGATGCTAGGTACACATTCGTAGTGCCAAACCTCTTCCATTTTGTCTACGGGGTACACAGCCTCGACGTAATGCCGGATGAGCCGGAGGCGGAGGGGGTCGAGCTGTTTCTTGTTACAGGCGCCGGAGTGGTTGTACTGAAGCCTCAAGTTCTCCTGCGTAAAGAGCTCAGGAAACAGACGGACAAGGAGGCGGGCAGCAAAGTTTCCGACAGACAGACTCTGCTGAACGATTTCTTTGACCTCGGTGTCCGACAGCAGGTAGGCGGAAGGCACTGGAAATTCAGGGGCGGACACGGTGAGGTCCTCGAGGGGGATCTTGCAGAAGTCTTTGCTACTTTTCTCAGGTGGCATCGGAGGCACTTCAAAGTCCTCCTTCAAGTGATCCGAGCTGAGCTGGCTGATTTGGCTGGCGCTCACAAAGTCTCTGGGATCTGGGATCTCTTGGTCAGGGATGTGGACTTTACGCTGCTGCAGATACGAGCGACGTTGCTCCGTGTCTCGACGTCTACAGCGCTCGTCTAGTTTGCCAACAAACTCGAGGGTCCATATGCGGTCGTTCTTCGCCCGAGGGTAGAGCAGCTGGACATAATGGCGAATGAGGTTGACCCGGACTGGGTCTAACTGCTTCTTCCCTAGAGAACCACTGCAGTTGTAATGTTTGCGTGTGTTTTCGTATGTGAAGAGTTCGGGAAACATAAGGACCAACAGACGGGAGGCGAAGTTCCCAATTGACAAACTGCTATCGTACATGTTCTTCAGCTGCTCCTTGGTAAGAAGGTACTCCTGAGGAACATCAAAATCTGGAAGTGGGATCTCCATCTTGTCAAAGTCAACTGGCTCTAGCCATGACTTCTTTGACCTTCGATTAGGCTTGTCAAGGTCACAAAGGTCACTGATCTTGATTATGGATATGTCGTCAGGAAGGCAAGCAAGGTCATAGCTGTCCTCGCGGTTGTTGTCATGGTCACTGCCATTGGCAGTAGCGTTCTCGAGAGCTTCCTCCAAACGCTGGATGCACAACTGCAGCCATGTGTCTTCAGGTATATCTGGAAAATTTGCCACCATATACTTACGAATAATCTCAAGCCTGTCAGAATTGATGATCAACTCTCCTACAGTGCTATGTCCCTCAGGAAGTCTCCCCTCCTCGAACACTTCAGGAAAGAGTCGGTTCAGCAGGAATACAACAAAGTCCTCGGGTGAGGTGATGTCTTCTGGATCCTCAATAGTATCCTGGGCATCGAACACAAAATCTGATTTGACATTGCCAAGATGGCTGGCATTGTTGTTGTTGTTCTCTTCTGAATCTACCGAGAGCCTCTCATCTTGTCCATCCTCATTGATGAAATGACAACCATAATTTTGGTCTATATCAAAGCCATGTACCACTGGTGTCTGTTTCCCACACATCTGCCCACTCTCCATGTCCTTCTGAGCCCAAAAACTATTAAAGAAGTCATTGATCTGCAGCAGGCACTCATTTTGCCAAACAGTCCCATTCTTAACCAGTGGGTAACAAACCTCCACGTAGTTGCGTATGAGTTGAAGGTGCAAAGAGTCGAGAGTGCGTTTACTTGCAGTGCCACATGTTCGGCAACCACGTGCGGATTCGTCAACCGTGAAAAGCTCCGGAAAAAGCTGGACTAGCAGTCTGCAGCCCAGCTCACCAGCTGTGGAAGTCTGCTCCATCAGTTGTTCTAGCTCCTCGCTGGTTAGCTGATACTCTGGGGGAGGCTGGAATTCCATAGACATCTCTGAGGGTTTGATCTGCTTCTTGATGCGCGTCACCTCCAGTGAGAGGAGGTCCACTTTGCTGTGCAACTGGGTCATGCTAGAGTTTAGCGTGTTGAGGATGAAGAACATCTTCTCGAAGAGCGGATACAGATGGGACTCCGAGGACGCAGGAGAGGTCGAGGAGCTCGCTGCAGTGGCCGTGTCCCTTCGGCTGGGCCCTTCTGGGACACCGAGCTTCGACAAGAGGATTCCGTTGTAGCTGAGGCGCTGGCCAGGCTCAGGCGGCAAGTGCTGGTCTGAGCTGGATGCAGCCTTCTTCTCAGTGATACGATGGGAGATGCTGTACAGCGGCTTCCTGTAGGACATGACGGTTCTCTCCTGGGAAGATGACCTAAGCTCTTCTGAGACTCCATCTTGGAGATGTTCCTCAGCCTACAGAGAGAAACAAACAGGCTGTTGTTAATGGCTTCTGGTAGAACATTTGGATAAACATAAATATAAAAATAGCTCCACCCGTCCTCATTAATTAATTCAGTCTGTTATGTCAGCTGAGGTTTCCACAGTGAATCTGCCCATTGACAGAGGACACTGTATATTTGTTACATCTACTCACCTGTTAGATGTGAGGTGCACTGCAACAAGTTTGTTTATTGTCTATATTGTCGCATCCTTGTCATATCTGATTATTGTTTGAACACAATTGTATTTTACACAGGACAAAATGCAATTGGACACAGGATAAAATGATGAACATCCTGTGCTAAACCACTAAAGTGCTAGTCACTTCCCAAAAAACACCACAACCTCAGAGGCTCTTCACAGGGGCCACCAAGTAGGAACCTCCCTTCATCAGGGCTTCACGGAATTAACTGCAAGACACCTACAGAAGGCTCAATGGTGAGGTCTGTCCACCCAGATCCACCTCACCTGAAGCTTGCAAACCAACCACATACAAAAGCTCTTTAGAGGTGTCCCTGGTGACCGAGGCCATTCTCAGCTCTACTGGGTCCATTCTCAGCTCTACTGGGTCCATTAATACATGCTCAGTGCCACCAGTTCCATCTGAACGGACCACTCGAGACATAACAATGACAAGACACAACTATCCACTCACCTGTCCAGCCCTCCATGTACCGAGACGCAGAACACCTCAGCCCTTCCGTCTTTATAAAAGCTGCATTCAACTAACCTGAACTCTTTTATATAGCACCTATCATGTGAGCTTCCTTCCGAATGCTTCATTTACTGCATCAACAGAATAGTTAACTGTATAAAATAGACTTTCTGCTTACTCTCATAGTACAATTACATATCTGGCCTCAGCATAGCAATGCATTTTGGGGCCTGTAGTTTTTTTTTTTTTTTTTTTTACTACATCCACTACCAATTTCCAATCTCATGGTTCAGCCCATTTACTAATATTTACAGCTTACACTGCTTCTTGTGCACAATCCCAATCGCTCCATTTATGTCACTACTGAGCAAAATGTTAACCTCTATGCACTTATTATTGAAAAACCAACTTTACGTGCCAATAAATAACACATTGATGTCCAAACCCCCACACATAATTTACAACTAGCTCCTCATCTTCTCACTCTCCAAGGTTTCAGAGTTGGAAAGACATCGTAAGTCGCTGGAAGCAACAGATACTGCACATTTGACCTTTATGTTGTTATTGCTATTTTTGCTTATCCCGTTAGATATTGGATAAATGACAGCAAGTTTGTTTACTGCCCGTACTGTTGTAGCCTTGCCATGTCTGCTTAAAGCTTGGATGCAGGAATCAAAAATGTTTAAAGGAATTATAGCCACAGATGTAAACGTTGTGTATTTTATACCAGACTTACTTGGCTGAAATAACAGTACAAGTATGCTTTGTATGTATGTTTCATAGAAAACCAAAACTGTAAATTATCGGTGTGAATAAATGGTGAAAAGGATTATGATACGCCCACTGCATGCAGACCACAGCAGCCCGGACTTTTAGAACTTACTCTGGCTCTTTTTCTGCTGGTTGACTGGAACTGCTCGGCACAGAGTCCGTCTATGCCTACGTCTGACACTGCTCTTTTAGGGAGTCGTTGAACGAGGCAGTCTGAAGACCTTCCCTCCAAACTCTGTGTCGTCTCAAGGTCAGAAAGGTCAGTAATGCCTTCTGTGTCCTTCTCAACCTTGACCTCTGACATGGGACAAACATTAATATGTATAAGTACTTCCTTTATTTAGATCATTCAACATAAGTCTGATATTTCTTTAAAGAAACGTACACAAACCTGAAATCACACACACACAGTTGAAAAACAAGTCATAATTGAACATGAATAAACAACATACTAAAATCACCCACCCTTATTGGGCACATGACCGTCTGTGTTAATTCCATCCTCAGATGAGCTCATTTCCTGTCCAATAAAAAGAGACAATGATATATAAAACACTGTTTAATTCAGTATTAATTAGTTATCTCATCAAACTTATATGTATATGTAATACACAAAGCCTTCAAATGACAACTACAGATTTTCGTTTCTTAAGAAAACTTTATAAAGATACAAATTGAAAGTGATATTTTTATTTAAAGATAAATTATGATGTACAATAACAATATTTCAGCACAGTGGCTTGGTGGTTAGAACATTTGGCTCTCAGAGCTACGGGTCTTGGGATCGTCTCCCTATCTGGGTGGAGTTTCCATATTTGCGTGGGTTTCCTCCGGGGTCTCTGATTTCCTCCCAGAGTCCAAAAACATGGAGGTTAGGTAAAAATTGTCTTTGGGTGTGAGAATGAGTGTATGCCTGCATGTCCAGTGATGGATGATGCTCTGTCCTGGGTGTTGTCCTCTCTCCCCTCCCCAGGCTGTGCTCTCCGGTTAATACAATGTGTTTACTGAATGTAAATTGTGTTGTGTAGTGTGTTGATTGTAAATGTCTTTGGGTACTGAGAGAGACACCGAATAAACATAACCCCCTTCATTCATACGGGTTTGATATACTAGGAACACGACTGATCATAATTCAAGAATATTGGCAATTCATCAGAAACAGCCAGGCGTGGTGGTGTCAGCGGAGGTCCGTCGTCCGTGCATGCACTGCAAAATCTCGCCACAGCACGAGGAGGGCGCTGCTCTCCCGTAGCGTCTCACGCGCCCCTCACCCCCCGTCCACAGTGCACTTCCTCATTCTTACACGAGCAAACCCACGAATGGCTACAACAGGGACACACACGCGCTTCTCACACGGATCACACCCCTCCCGCGACCACAATAAATGCAAAATAGTTCTGTATTGGGGGGGAAAACAAGACGCATAACGTAATTTGGTACGAGTGCTTACAGACCTGATCCCGTTCGTTTTTTTTTCCTGCGTGAACTCTCCTGCGTGACGCGGCGAGAAAAGGCGTCCACGGCCGAGTTTTGGCTCGCGCTCCGCACCGCAGCCTCAAAACTACGCGCGCGCGCGGACAAACTCACCTCTGCGACTCTGTGCGGCTCTTCTCGCCAGTTCAGGACGTGTTGGCCATGTTGGCGGCTCCGATCCCAGCGCTTCTCGTCCACGGATAACAGTTCTCCGTGTTTCTCTCCGCCGTGTTTTTTCTCTCTCTCTTTTTCGCTTGTCGGTGCCCTCTCGCGTGACGTGACGGTAATGTGGTGCTGTGTCATTTCCGCAAAACTGTGGGCTGCTGTGGACTGTGGAAAAGTGTTCGTGCCCCCTTTTTTTCTTTCCCACGTAGGAGTTTTAAAAACGGCTCAAGGGAGAGGAGAACTTTTTGCTATTTTATTCCCATAAGCAGTTCGCATCTAAAACGCCACCAAATGAATTCGGCTGATAATGTTTGTTTTATAAATGACGAAAACATCTCGAGCAGGCAAGCAACGCTGTTATGAAGTTGTAGTTAATGAACACATCCTAAATATCGCTTGCTGGATCTTTGCATGCAGCATGGACCGGATCGTTATCTAACCGAACGATCAGCGGTTTATAAACGCTTCAGATTAACGCGCAGATGCAGATTTACCATGCAAACTCACTGATGAAAAGAACCGATTACGAGTTATTAGCTCGGCCGTTATATGAAAGCTCGCTGCTCGTTATTAGGCCGAGGATATTAAACCTAATATACTGTGGAATGGACCACTACCACCATTTAATGCGTAGATCGAGTCACGTGCTTTCCGAACATTAAAAAAATTAAACTTAATTCGTTATACACGTGTGAGTGCATGCGATTTGGAATTATAGTGATAGTCAGCAACAAATAAGAAAATATGAAAACTTTCCAAGACGCTCTACATGAGGACTGCTCTCAAATATGTTTTTTTGTTCACCCTTATTTTATTTATTCGATAACATTAGCGAATTTGTCCTTTCTCCGAAAAACAAACAGTATATTACTGTTCTAGGGGCATCAAGTTAAAGTCCATAGACCCTGGACATGGGGCGAGGGAGACCGTCCGCGAATAACCTGCTGCCCTCTGGTGTAGACGAAGAGAATTGCATGACAATGTCCAAACCATGAGCGCTTCACCTTGGGAGAGCCAATCCACTTGGGGGAAAACATTTCTTAAATCGATTAGACCACTCTTAACGATATTTGGTAATATAAAACTTGCTACCTGAAAAAAATAACCGAATTCTCAGGAAACCACACGTAGGACACAGTCCAACACAGAGTAAATGAGAGGGGAGCTCTGCGTATCGAGGCCTCTCCGGCACGCGCATGCGCGTCTGATAAAGCGACGTCCCGAAGCTGCTATTAACTGAGGCTTTCTGTGGCCAATGTCCCATGACGCACATTAGTAACGTCTATATTAGGTCGCATTTATAGATCCACGGATGTGATGTGTGGATGTAGGGCACCGACAGATGGACCGCAGGTCATTATTCAGGTAATGGGGCCGTCTCCGTGACATTATGTCGCTTGTTTGATCCATCACGCGCTGAAGCGGAGCGCGCGTGCGGGTAAATCTGGCTTTGGCGGGAGATTTGCGCAGAAAGGGCGGGAACGTGGTCACGCTCACCGCGTGCGACTCGTTAACGGTGATTTAAGCGACGTGCTCATTTTCATCTTACCGGATGTGGGGAAGGGAGGGGGGGACATCTTTCTCACGTAAGGTGGCAATCCCATACATCAAGGTAGACCCTGCTGTAATAACAGGTGTTAAAGACAGATCTATCTTCAACGAGATCGCACCGGGACGAAGGATTTTTAACAAGCTGCGACTAAAAAGAAATCCTAACTATATATATACATACAGTGTTCTCAAGTCTCACGCATTTGACCGTCTTCACACGCCACACTTCCGATTTCACACGGCGAAAAAAAAAATAAATTAGTTTATTTACCTCTGATCCATATATATATACATATATATATATTTTTTTTCAGGTAGCAAGTTTTATATTTCCAAATATCGTTAAAAGTGGTCTAATCGATTAAAAAAATGTTGACACACAATGTAAAGGTTTAAATTCCTACAAAATGTAGTTCATAAGGTGAAGCGCTCATGGTTTGGACATTGTCATATGGAGAGAGAGAGAGAGAGAGCCTACTGTACACTATATAAATAACTTACCTAATCTGACTTGGGCAACATACATATTTTTTGAGGAATTGCTATAAACCAACACCATGCCTAAGCAAATAAACGCTGAACATACACAGATCTGCCATGACTTAAAAACCACGTGTCTGATATTGTGTATGTCTCGCTCTTGCTGTCAAAACACCTTTGACCTGTTGATCCATGTCTCGTCAAGACCTCTGAAGGTCCTGAGACACCAAGGTGTTCGCGGCAGTACGTTACGAGGTGGAATCGGACTTCATCAATTGGACTGAGGTTCCTGTGGAATCTGGGGGCCACGTCAACACTTTGAACCCTGCCATGATCCTCAAACCATTCCTGAACAAGTTTAGCATGTGCGTTATCCTTGGAAGAGACCACCACCATTAGGGGGCATTGTTGACATGAAAGGCTTTGTAAAAATAGTAAAAAGTCAAAATGTCAAGCATGTGAATGCCAGGACCCAAAGCAGAACGTTGCCCATAGTACCTCCACCATCTCACCTTCTTCCCATGGTGCATCTGGTACCATCATGTGACTGTCCATGTGACCTAAAAGAAAGCATCAGCTGCCCAAGACGTTGGTAAACTGGTTGTACTTGATGGACCACCTTTAGTTGGTACTGACCTCTGCACACCAGACACACCCCAAAAGACTGTCCTGCCCTTTTGAAGAAGCTTAGAATCATCTAACCATCACTTCACGGCCCTCGTCAAAGTCACTCGGTTCTTCGTGCTTCAACAACTGGACGCTTACTCGGTGTCTAAGACATCAACAGGTGCCACACTGTAACAGCCAAACATCTTTCATGTCCATTGTCTGTGTTTTTCACGACTGGCTGAGCAACCTGTAGTTGTGCCACATTATAAAAAGGCCTTTATTGTTCTCCTGAGTCACCATTCAGGAGGGGATCACCGAGGCCCCGAGGACACGAGGACACGAGGACACGATCGGTGGCCTCACAGGGTGAACGCTGAGACAGGCTGCTCAGAGTTCCAGGCTACTGTTAGTGAGATTTGTGATTTATGAATTAGAAGATCTGAGTGAAACAAGATCATTTTGCATTCTTGGCATTCATCTGTAATCTGAATATCTGAATAACGTAAACAGCATGCTGACAGACATTCTGACTGCCTTCTGTATATGCTGATTATATATACTGTATTCTTCTGCTACATCAAGCAACACAAGTTCTGGAGATAAGAATCTCTCATGTCACCGTGTGACTCCTCTTTCCTGGCTCCGTGTTGAAGTGTAATCATGATGCGTTTTCGGGTAGAAAACACCAATCAGCTCAGTTTCCTTGTCATGCTTGGTCCAGGGCTGGTACCCTCCTGAATCTCTGAACCAAACTGCTGAAGAACCTGAGTGTGTGTGCATTTGTAAGGACAGAGTTGAGCTGATGCGCGCGCACACACACACACACACACACACACACACACACACACACACACACATACACACACACACACACACACAGAGAGCATGGAAGACCAGCCACCATGTCATCAGGGCACTCAGGT
>NW_027506869.1:1675119-1680119 GCF_052324685.1 Brachyhypopomus gauderio
CAAATCTGATCAATCTCTCCCCATCCACCCCACTGAACCACTGGCTTGTTTCACACCGGTTTTCTCTGCTACTGTAAGACTAAAAATGATCCTGACACCAATTATACAAAGAGAGGCTTGCATCTGCTGCGTTCATTATTTCAGTACTCTTGCATTTCTTCAGTACTCTTGCATAATTTCAGGACTCTTGCATTACTACCCTCTTTCAGAACCAAAATGTTCCCTGTTGAATTCACCCATGTTTGCCACAAAGCAAATATATTCATTTCTGTTTCTGTTTGCTTTATTCGTGATGCATCACATCAAATTGCAACAGTATAACTGAAAAGTGTGTGGGTGCGTGCGTGTGTGCGCGCGAACATGTATGCACACGCATGCAAGTGTGTGTTTAAGTGTGTTTACAGTGTGTTTTACAAGTGTAGGTTTCTGAATGAACAAGTGTTCTTTCTCACACACCCTCTCTCTCTCTCTCTCCTCTCTCTCTCTCTCTCTCTCTCTCTCTCTCTCTCTCTCTCTCGCTCTCTCTCTCTTTCTCTCTCCACACACATTCATTCATTAATAACAAATAATTATGATTCGCTGAGTGGTTTGTATCTCATAACAATGTCAGACAAACCCCGCCGGATGAAGACACTGGGCTAAAGAACGGCGCACCAAAGAACAGCGCGTGTAAAGAACAGCGCATCAAAGAACAGCGCGTGTAAAGAACAGCGCATCAAAGAACAGCGCCTATTCACTCCTGCCGCACGACAACCGCCGCCACGCGTGGAGTCCAACGTGTAAACCGATCTCTGGAAAATTGGGAGGAAATAGCCTTCCCGGGATCAGCGTGCCGTATAGAGTTACCGAACAGGCCCCTCCCCCTGTCTGGCGTGCGCTTTTTTTTTCAACCTCGCGTTTGGCTCGCAGAGCAGGCTCGGTTCAACTCGCACTCACACCGCGGAGAAATAGCAGGCAGAAGATGGCTGACTCCACCGGGCATCGCGAGCCCGCAGCAGCAGCAGCAGCATCAACTTCCACCGGGGCTCGTTGCACGTCTGCCGTTCGCCGCCCTGCAACTCTGAAACAGCCCCGCCTCGTGCCACGGGGGTTTTTCCCCGCAAATATTGACAAGAGGTCCGAGAAAACATGGCTGAGACGGAGAAAGAGGGAAGACCCCCAGAAAACAAGCGAAGCAGAAAACCGGCTCACCCCGTGAAAAGGGAAATTAACGCGGACATGAAGGTAGGTTCTGGCGCTGGCCCGTGAAGTCCTTGACATTTGTGGATGCGTTAGGCAGAGCGCACCGCTCCGCCCTCCAAGCGCAATAGAGAGACGATTCATTGACGCGCTGCGTTTCTGCCATAATTGGCTAACTTTGATTTTTTTGGAGGGGGGGGGGGGGGGGGGGGGTAGTAGGGGCAGGTCAGCATTGTTCCGCTGGTTCTCCGTCCCCACATCAGCCCCTGACTGCACACACACTGTTCGGTGCACGAGGTGCCGTTGCTGATTCACATTTTTAACAACCGGTTGAATCGGAATGTTTTGAACGATTCTTGTTTTTTTTTTAGGCGTGAGAAAAAAACGTGGAGTTCCTCCAGCTGCTTTCGCAGTTTATGGGCCCAAGTTGAGTAATAACTTATTAAAACGAAGAATTTGCCTCCAGAACCCTCCTCCCCTCGCACGGCTCAGTGGTTGTAAACGGAAAATCCAGTGCGTCAGTGTCCGCGTCAAACTGCGCTGTCGTTACTACTACTACCGACACCACAGCACAAGCCCGTGTCGGAACAGACGTGTAGGTTAGACGATTAAAGGACGTTCAGAGTGGGCTGCGGTTCTTTTCCGATCTCTGCTTTTGAACGCCTCGAGCGCGTCGTCTGACCAGCTGTTGTGAAATCCTCGCGCTCGCGCTCGTCTCGCGCTCCAGATGTGCGTCGGTACACCGGGGGGCCGCCGGACACGCACGCGTTCGGTTCCCCTCTCACCCATGTGTGTGTGAATATACACATATATCGCCACTGCTTGTCACAAACACACGATTAGATTATAGATTATTTGTCTAGAGACTGCTAGCTGCGGTTGTCGGTAAACGGGTGCACGTTCACGGGGCGCACGGGGCTGCTTTGTCTTTCTGATTTCCTGTGCTCATTGTTCGAGGCTTTCACATCAGCTGCCGAGCAGGTCATGATTTAGGCATCTCTGCATGTCAACGGGTCTGATTTGATGTTTATGGGGAGTTTTTTTGTGTCAGAAACGTCTTTGCGTTTGGTGTCTTTTCCGTTGCATCATACGAGACCGGTTCGTCTCTTTTTAATGTGTCATTTCTAAGCTCCCTCTGCGGTGTGTGTTTTGGAGGATTAAATCTATTAGACTTCTGCAGACTCGCCCGAGCCTCGTCCCTTTACTCTACTGAGCAATCGGGCTACATGATGGCACGTGTATGCCACGCATCGGTAATCTGCAGGAGGCCGCGGGGAGCCCTGAATTTGACAGCTATTGATTGAGCTGAGAGCTCGAGCTTCGCGCGTCTCTGTGGTCTTCCTTGGTACCAGCGGATCATTCTGTTTGACGTTAATAAGCCGCATATGATATGACGGAACTGCTCCTGCTGAAAACAAATATATAATATATCCCCCCGCGCACAACTATTTATGTTCATTATCGAATTATCTGTAAATTCGAGAGATAATTGTTTCTGTGGTGCGGCTGCGTATTGCTTTGTTTGGTCTCCAGGATGCCAGGCTGATTTGAGCGCGAGCGTAGAGCATCCCACGGTGAGAGCGCGCTTGACGTTTTACAGCCGCGCACGGCTTACAGTGAACTCTTGGAGTTAACGTGACCTTTAATGGGAAAGGAGTTTTTAGATGTTCCCTTTGTAACCATTTGTGTGTGTGTGTGTGTGTGTGTGTGTGTGTGTGTGTGTGTGTGTGTGTCAAAATGAATGAAGCCCGTCTGTTGGAGGCAGCGCTGCTCAGAATGTACTCTTCATTGTGTGTTTCAAGAGTGGACTCAGATTATATATATATATATAAATATATATATATATATATATATATATATATATATATATATATATAAACACTACACCTATTTTGACAACATTCCGCACCTTTGTATATGCTACTCTATGAACAAGCAGTGTTTCACTGTGAAACACATTTTACTATAGTATACTCTAGATCAGACATATTTTTATTTCTGTTTGAATCATTATTATTGATCATAATTGATTATTATTACTGATTATTTCTATTTGACTGAACGGATTGTTTTTGTTTTGAGGAAACGGCCCGAACACTTTCTGTTCCAGGGTCTCTATCTCAAACGCTGCTGTTCTAAGAACACCTGCTTCTGTTCTAAGAACACCTGCTTCTGTCTGATCTTCTTGAGCAGAGTGTAGAAAAAGAAGCATACAAGCTCAAAGATCTGGTGTTCAGGCATTCCTGCACTGGACTAATACACATCAGGTTGTTGCTGGGTCTGACTCCCGGGAAAATCTGCCCTTAGGGTCTGATTCTCAGGAAGAACACCCGTTAAGGTCTGATTCTCAGGAAGAACACCCGTTAAGGTCTGATTCTCAGGAAGAACACCCGTTAAGGTCTGATTCTCAGGAAGAACACCCGTTAAGGTCTGATTCTAAGGAAGAACACCCGTTAAGGTCTGATTCTCAGGAAGAACACCCGTTAAGGTCTGATTCTAAGGAAGAACACCCGTTAAGGTCTGATTCTCAGGAAGAACACCCGTTAAGGTCTGATTCTCAGGAAGAACACCCGTTAAGGTCTGATTCTCAGGAAGAGCTCATTTATAGCACATATTATATAGTTACTGATGAACTACAGTTTGTAAGCCATCAAAAACATCAAATGTGAATCTTTTATATCTACAGTGTGGACCAGTCAGAGACGACTGGGGCATTGTGTACGCCCGTATTTATACTAGATGGTGTGTGTGTGTGTGTGTGTGTGAGAGAGAGAGAGAGAGAGAGAGAGAGAGGGAGTGAGAGTGTGTGTGAATGAGTGTGTGTGTCTGCATCTACGTATGAGAGAGAAAATGACCTGACTGTAAAAAAAAGAGAGAAAAACAGTAGCAAAAATAGTCTACCATTTTTTTTACCTGAAATGGTCATAAACTTTTGGGTATTAAGGCTGAAGTTCTGGTTTGTTATTCAAATAGAAAATCATCTTTTTTTTTTAGAAAAATATATTTTACCACTGATTAAATCCTTTTGTAACAACAATAAAAACCAGCATTTCAGCATTATTATTATTATTATTATTATTATTATTATTATTATTATTATTATTATTTTGCTGAGTCTAATATTTTAGGTTCTGTTTGCAAACATTAGTCAGATTCACACTGAATTCTGAGTCAAACACCAGCATAAACAACTTAGCTCTGAACCTTACAAACGCCTGCATAAGTGATAAAGAATTTGTAGGCTAATATCACATGGTTTATGAACAAGTTATACAAGTGTTAGAAATGTTTTATGAGGACCCTAAAGTAGAGCTCTTAAATGAAAGTGTAGCAAAGACTACTGGAAGGACAGGGAGGGTGAACAAACCGACGTCTGCATCTTAATCTGGCAGGTGCCATATTGTTAGGTGCTCCCCTTTGTCATTTGTCCAAAACCTGATTGGTTCTCCTCTCGGATGGGCGGAGTTAGGGGTGCTGTAAGCTTTTCGCTGACCTGCCGGAATTTCGGGGCACTAAGAATATCATTAAGTGTTTTTGCAAAAATGCTTCTGATTTCTGTCTGTGGTGTGTAATGACATCTTCCCCCAATTACACTTGTGCGTCTGCGATCACTGTGAAAATGTTGTTGAGCCTCTGACATCATGGTCCAGGGCTTTAGGAACGTCTAGACTGCTAAGATTTCACAGGGCCGTGCTGTATCAACCACACCTCCAGAAGCGGTGGCCGCAGATGGTAGAACTTTCAAAGGGCGCCTATGTGTTTATTCCACAGGGAATAATCCTACAGATTCGAGCTGAACCGCTTTCCGTGAGTGTTTCTGT
>NW_027506869.1:1685119-1687619 GCF_052324685.1 Brachyhypopomus gauderio
GGTGTGTAGCTGTAACCTGTAGCTGTTAGGACGCTCTGTGCTGTTGTAGGCTATATGCTTGCGTTTTATAAAACCGCACAGTGGACATTCGTGAACTTGTAAGACAGCTGTGTATGCGCGTAGGCCGCCATGCCCGTGTTTGTGTGTGTTATTTATCACTCCAAAGCGTCACATGGCAGGAGCGTGTCCGGTGGTGAGGGGCACGGTGCACGGGACGTAGTGGGGTCAGAGGTGTCGGGTGCTGGTCAGATGGTCGTCAGAGCGATGCTACTGTTCGTTCCCGTCCCGCAGAGTTTCGCCGAGAACACGATGAACGAACTGCTCGGCTGGTACGGTTACGACAAGGTGGAGCTACGCGACTCGGACGACATCGAGATACGCAACTACCCGGACGGGGAGGTCCGTCAGCACATCTCCGTTCTCAAAGGTGGGTGGTCGCCTTCGCCTTGGACACCTGCTTTTAAAATGTCTATTATGCATGACGTTTCCAAACATAAGCACGTTGTTTTCTTCTCGAGTCTAAACCTTTAAGGAGCATCTACCCAGTTCATGAGTTAAAATAGTCTGGAAATCCAGATTAAACCCAGAGACTGGAAACCACAGCTGGTCGAGCATCGCCAAAGGTTGGCAGGATGCGACAGATTACGGCGTTCAGTCCCAGAAGTCACCGCATTGTCCCGCCGTGAGAGCCTTCGGTTCTTATCCCCGGTTTTAAGCCTCCGTTTTGCGAGATGCTCCCACTTAGCGCATTAGCGCGACTTAAGTTGTCAGCCATCTACAGCATCCCGGAGAGGTCGGGCACAATGAGGACGCTAATCCCCCACGCGCGCGCGCTCCCAGCGCGTGCCCCCGTCACACGCGCTCCCGCAGAAGGAGTTTTAGCGTTTAAAGAGCACCGTGCCGCAACGTCTCACTAACGCCTCGCCTTCCTGCCCCGAGACTGGCCTCGTAATTACGCTCCACACAAATCCGACTCCAGATTACGATATCCCGTTATTGTTGTCGGACGAAGCTGGAAGCGTGAAGATTAGGGACGAGACAATCAAAGTTAATTAACTCATTTAGAATTAACCCCTGTTGGTTCGTATGCACAGTTTTAATGATAAATGAGTTTGGGGGAATCTGCCCATGTCGTGCTTGGGCGTTTTCTCTTAGGCTGTCTCACTGGCTGCAGGTGTGGAGTGTGTGTGTGTGTGTGTGTGTGTGTGTGTGTGTGTGTGTGTGTGTGTGTGTGTGTGTGTGTGTGTGAACATGCATATGTAGTGAAGTTAATGTTGAGTTATATTAATGCTTGTTTAACCACTAACGCAGGATTTGGTTATGTGTTTGGTCTTGTGTTTTGGACTTCAAAAATTAGGCCATGCACAGAGCACAGCTGTGCAATGCAGAATACGCTGCCAAACTGTTTCAAATATGTTGCATTGTTTAAACAAAACCAAACAAAAACCCACAATGATGAATTAACACCCACAATGTTTTCATACGTCCAGACGTAATTAATGCAACAATGCATTCGTTAACTCAGCAATTATTATATCTTAACAACACAGATTTTCTGTAACGGTTCAAAATATGCCGAATGATTCATCAAAGTTGATATTTGATTGTGTTACATCTGTGTGGTGTTGTATCTGCGTAGTAAAATTCGGTATTGACGTAACATTTCAGCGCTCAGCGAGCTTTGGAGCTTTGGTCATCGGTGTTCATGTCTTCTCTCTTCTCCTAGAAAACTCTCTGCCAAAAGTGTCCACGGCCGAGAACAGCCGCTCCCCGCCACACGCCGTCCCCTCGGCCCGGAATGGTCTGGTCACAGAGCCGCTCGGCAACCCGTCCTCCTCCTCGACGACAGTTGTCAAGGAGCAGGGGGGCCTGCCAATCATAGTACCCTTGATCCCGCCTCCAGTCATCAAGCCACCAGCAGGTAAGATCTTAACTGAATCACAGACCTCTTTTGGGAACGCCAAGCCACCAACCTTTCAACCACTAATACACAGATTGAATCATAGGTTAGCAGCTGTAGATTAGTAGATTTATTGAATTTAAATGCAGGCAATTACACACAGAAGCACAGCCAAAAACGTAATCATTGGAATTACAACATAGTCATTTAACTAATATTGTTATTAAATTATTTAATATTTTTCTTAAACTCTATGCTGAGGCGAGACAAGAAGAGAGTTATTTCTCCTCCTGGGTCATTTCTTATGTGTGTCTCATGGAGCACGTGCACAGTCAGCATGAGACATAGGCCGAGTGCCACTTTGGCATCTTTAGTGTTAGCATGCACTCAGGTGTGAGACCCAGGTGAGACTCAGATGTGAGACCCAGGTGAGACGGGTGTGAGGTGTGAGCCTCATGTGAGACCCAAGAGTGACATACTGGTGTATTATGCCAGGTGTGAGACAGAGGTGTGAGATGCAGGTGTGGCATGCAGATAGAGTTGTGTGTGTGTGAGAGCTGTGTGTGTGAGAGAGCTGTGTGTGTGAGATCTAGGTGGGTG
>NW_027506869.1:1692619-1695119 GCF_052324685.1 Brachyhypopomus gauderio
ACCACACACACACACACACACACACACACACACACACACACACACACACACACACACACACACACACATAGTGTTCTTTGTATATTTTAATCACACATGTACATGTACACAGTGTTGCTTGTCTATTTTAAATCATGAAGTAGCGTACACCTATGTGTGCCTGTGTGTGAGGGGGCAGTGTTTCTATTAACGTAATTGTGAAAGTCCAGAGAATGAGTCAGACTTGATCTGTCGTTAGCTAACGGTCTGCAGGTTCCTCTGACTTCAGGACGCGCTTTGTATGATATATACGCGTCTTTTTCTAGTCTTTTTCCTGCCCATCACTAACTGGCATGACCTGTTTTGGTTACTGAAGAAAGAAGCTTTGTCCATTCATACACTACCATGGTGTACGAATGACCCGGCTGCCAACAGCTGAAGAAAAATATACCAGTGATAAGATGTTGCAAACTAAGAACGGAAAATGCATCTGCTGAAGGTTTCACGATGCACGATGGGTCAGAGCAGCCTGGTCCCTGGGGCAGGTCGTCCTCAAGGTGGGCTGGTTCGCCCGAGGCAGGTCGTCCCCCCGGGCTGGGCTGGTCCTCTGGGTGGGCTGGTCCCCCGGGTTGATCCAGCTGGTTCCACTGGGTGCTCTGGTCCCCCAAGGCAGGTCGGTCCCCCTGGGTGAACTGGTCCTCAGGATGTTCTGTGCAGCCCAGTTTAAGTGTTCCCAAGACTCGTCCACAAACACTGGCTGAGCTGGACAGTAGTGTTAATATATCACAACATTTTTCACATATGGCCCACTTTCACACACACTTTGCAGTTGATAAAAATATATTACTATACAATACGTTTATGGTATAATGCACCATATGTGTCTTCATATGAAATATATGTTCCAGTTCAATGCCACATGCTTATTTATAGATGTTTAGTGTCTAGTGTTTAATATGTCAACATGGGAAATCCCACAGGTCACAGCATTTATTTCTCTCTCTCTCTCTCTCTCTGTCCTTCTCCCTTTCCGTCCACCCTCCCCTCTCTCCTCCTTCCTCTCTTCCTCAGAGGAGGACATGTCCAACGTTCAGATCATGTGTGCCTGGTGTCAGAAGGTGGGCGTGAAGCGCTACTCCCTCAGCATGGGCTCCGAGCTGAAGAGCTTCTGCAGCGAGAAGTGTTTCGCCGCCTGCCGCCGCGCCTACTTCAAGCGCAACAAGGTATCCGCCCCTCCCCTTCCCCACCCATGCTCCGCCCCCTCCCCCTCCCCGGGCCAATCAGGCCGCCTCGCGTCGACCACGCCTCTTCCTCTCTGCTCTAACCCGTCCACACATGCTCAGTGTTGCCAACCTGTTTGAGGCTTTAAACATCCAGAGGCACTTATCCGGGATCAGTCCAAGAATAGCATTTTACGAATATTAAAATATTCGTAAAATTTTAAGAATATTACGTAATATTATTAAAATTTTAAGAATATTACGAATAGCGACTAAAGACAGAGGGAGCTGTTCCACAATCAGCCCTCGTCCCTAAATAGTGGACTAATGGTCTCTAGAACCTCAATTCCGTTATTTCGGAACAAACAAACAAGTCGTGATTGGAAATCCAAAGCTCTCTGTGAGCACGTGATCTGCATTTAACATAATCTTCATCATCACCACCTTCAGGCGATGTTTGAGACGTTTTTACCAAGGCTGCAAGGCTTTAGGAAGTTAGCATGGCATGGAGGTGGTCACTCACGTTTGAGCCTCACGTTTTAGCCTCACGTTTCCAGCCTCACGTTGGTTTGAGGGTGGGGTACTGACTGTGTGCTTTCTCTCTTACACCCAAGCTGGGATTTGTAAGGAGTTGTAATGTAAGTATGCTGTATTTAACATCCTCCCTCTCTGCCTGTGTGTGTGTCAGAAACCTCTCCCATTTAGAGCTGTTCGCTGTTCTCCTAGAGACTCACTATCTCACGGACACTCACGCCAGTGCCTGCTCGCGCGTGCACGCCCACGCACGCGCACGCACGCACGTGCACGAGCATCCACATGGACACACACGCACCGTCGTGCACTGTGCGTGTGCCTGCATGGTTCACGCGTCCGAGCGCACACGCAGCCCCACTCCCTCTCCGCCACACCCATCGACCACGCACACACACACACACACACACACACACACACACACGCACACGCTTCTTCCTGTCCAACGGAATCCCATACGAACATGTATCTCACATCTAGCACCGCCTGTGTCCTCTGACCGTGTCTGGTTTTGACTCGTGACTGTACCGATGGTACATCGTAAGTGATCCGTAATAACGTCGCAATACGCTCGTGGCAAGACTCGTGCGAGGGAGACGTCACGTGCACGGACTTCCTCTTTTAGATATGCACTTCCTGCTGTATTGCTCGTTCTTGGCCCTGTGTTGGGAGTTTCTTTACTTTGCCTGTCTTTCTTTACTTGAGAACTGGTGTATAAAAGGCTTCAGGCTGACTTCTCTGCCAGACCTTAGTCCCTGGTGCCGTTCATT
>NW_027506869.1:1700119-1737619 GCF_052324685.1 Brachyhypopomus gauderio
CTCCATCTAATTCGAAATGTCAGATTCCCTCAAGCTGCCACAGACTGTGTGTGTAGTGCTGTGGGGGTTTTGCTGAGAGCTCGGTGGTGGGTGTGGAGCCGTGTGGGGGCCGTGCGGCGGGCGTCTGGGGGCCGTGTGTGAGGGACGTGTGTGGAATGTGTGGGGCAGGTCTGGGGGCTGTGTGTGTGTGAGTGTGTGTGTGTGTGTGTGTGTGTGTTTGTCAAACAGGGTTTAAGATGGATGATAGAGAATGTATTTTTGCAAGTTGAGACAGTACAAATAGTGTGCATAGTTCAAATGCACACTGCACTGAGGTTATGTGGGTACGCTGCACAGAGGGAAAGGGGACGGACAAGGAGAGAGAGATGGAGAGAGAGATGGAGAGAGTGAGGGGAGAAACTAATGAGCAGACAGAAGGATGGGTCGTCTTGTGGATGTGTGCCACTCAAGTGGGAGGTGTGTGTGTGTGTGTGTGTGTGTGTGTGTGTGTGTGTGTGTGTGTGTGTGTGTGTGTGTGTGTGTGTGTGCGTGGGTGGGTGTGTGTGGGTGTGTGTGTGTGTGTGCGTGTGCATGGGCGTTTTACATTGTTTATGTTTGTATGTGTGCCCATCCATGTCCTTGGAGATACACATCTTGCCTGACAAGGTGAGACGTGCGCACACACACACACACACACACACACACACACACACACACACACACACACACACCTGCTCTGGCCCTGGTGCCCAGATGGAGGTTGGCAAAGATGCCACAGAAACACCAGTCCCAGTGGAGTCACACAGACACACGCAAACACACACACACACATATCAGAGCCATATGGATCATGCTGTAGAGTGTGTTGACATGGGGCTGTGTAAAACAAAATAATTTACATACACACACTTAGTGCGTTAGACATACGCACTCAAGTTAACATTAAAGTAGGTCAGCTTGCTCTCTGCAGGTATGTGTGTGTGTGTGTGTGTGTGTGTGTGTGTGTGTGTGTGTGTGTGTGTGTGTGTGTGTGTGTGTGTGTGTGCGTGTGTGTTTGCCTCATGTGCTTCATGTTTATGGCAGCATTTTGACTGAGGTGTTGAACGTATTACAAGCCTGCAAATCATTTAAACTGCAGAAATTCAGTGTGTGTGTGTGTATGTGTGTGTGAGAGAGAGAGAGAGAGAGAGAGAGAGAGAGAGAGTGAGTGAGTGTTTGTCGTGTGTGTGTGTATGTGTGTGTGCCCACAGCCTCATTAGTACTATATGGTAATGAGCTGGAACAGGTCCACAGGGTCATAGCTGCTGCAGTACAAAGTAAAGGAGTGTGAGTGTGTATTTATGAGAACTAGGGAGGGAGCAAGGCAGAGGAAGAGAGTGTGTATTAGTGATCAGTAATGTGTGTGTGTGTGTGTGTGTGTGTGTGTGTGTGTGTGTGTGTGTGTGTGTGTGTGTAAAGAGGTGTAGATGAATTCTTTCTTGGACTCTTATACAAACTGACAGAATAATGACTGTGTGCACTTGGACAAAATAATATGCTTGTGGTTGGCACATTTAATACCGTTCTTCTTCCTGTCTTGAGTGAGTATGCAGGCCTGTGTGTGTGTGTGTGTGTGTGTGTGTGTGCATGATTTCAGTTCAGCACTGCATGTGTATGTATGTACCTGTGTGTACTGTGTCAGCAGTAGTAATGGTGAACAGAGTGTGTTTGATGGTGTGGACAGCCAAAGAGGAAAATCACATGGACAGAAATATTGACAGAGACAGTATACACACACACATTTCGTTGTTGAAACTAAAATTATATAGTGTTTTTTATTAAAAGCATATTGTGTTGTTGTTTATTGGTTTGTATATTGTGTTTGTTTTTATTGGGGGAGTTAGTGTGAGTTTAGTTTCCCTTTCATGCTTTTATTTTTCTACCTTTTTCAGTCAGCTAATGAATTATCACAGAGTAGATGTTTCACCTCTAAGAAAACACACACACACACACACACATACACACACACACACACACACACCACACACACACTCTATCTCCCCAAGCAAAAGTCCACCAAAAAAAGCAAGCTGATATGGATCATTCCTCAAAACATATTCACACCGCTCGGTAACAAACACACGCACCCCCCACTCACTTGCGCACACACACACACTCACACACTGTCTCTCTCTCTCTCTCTCTCTCAACCACGCGCACACACACTCTCTCTCTCTTTCTCTCTCTCGACCATGCGCACACACACTCACACACTCAAAGCTTGCCTCTATCTCCAGGTGAGTGCATGTCTGTCGGGTTTTCTCTCGTGTTTTCCTCTCGTTCTAGTCACTCATCCTTTCATCCCTGCATCCCACTCCACTTCCTGTCCCTCGTTTTCTCTACCGTCCGTGTGCGTCGGCGTGTGTGCGTGTGTGTGTGTGTGTGTGTGTGTTCTGGGTTGTGTCCATACGTATAAGGCTCGCTGTGTCTCCCCTGTAGGCCCGGGATGAGGAAGGCTCTGTGATGTTCGGCTTGTGCAAAGACACGCCCCGACTTGTGCTCAAGACAAACAGCGATGCACTTGTAAGCCATTCCCCACCCCCGAGCCGACTCCGAGCTGACCCCGAGCTGACCCCGAGCCGACCCCGAGCTGACCCCGAGCCACTCGGCGACGGCTCCGCCCTCTCCTACACTACCATGCTCCTCTCTGTCTGTCACAGGAAAGCCATGTGTAGTAGGTCAGAGGGAAGCAGAGGTGTGATTTTGCCTTAAGATCTGTGTTCTGTGCAGAGCGGTTTGGAACAGACCAGAACAGCTGAGCCTCACAAAGTCTTGAACGCTAACAGTCTGGAACTCTAACAGTCTTGAACGCTAAAAGCCTGGAACGCTAACAGTCTGGAACGCTAACAGTCTGGAACGCTAAAAGCTCAGTCTGAGACTGCACACACTCAACTTAAAGCCTGCAGAATCACACCTTCTTTAGCAGATAATCTGCATTCCACATTTCCATAATTTGTTTCAACATTGTCATCCTGCATTGCATCAGACTGTGTATATAAATCTGTGTGTGTGCGTGTTTGTGTGTGTGTGTGTGTGTGTGTTTGTGTTCATGTTCACATATGTGTATGTGTGTGTTTGTGTTTTTGTCCACATGTGCGCTTTTGCGTGGCTTTGTTGTGGAAAGTGTGGTCTGTGCGTTTTTGTTGACGTTCATGTGTGTGCTCTTGTGTTTGTGTGTTTGCGTGGCTGTTTGGGGGAGTGTGGGTGTGTGTTTATTTGTGTGCATGTGTATATGCATGTCTGCACAGGTGTGTCTGTGCGTGTGTGTGTGTGTGTGTGTGTGTGTGTGTGTGTGTGTGTGTGTGTGTAGTGATAACAGCAGCCAGTTCTTCTGGCAGGCTCAGGGCAGCTGCAGGTTTAGGGAGGAGACCTCTGGAGCAGATGTAGATGTACAGCCACTAGCACCTCGGTGTAGCGAGCCAGTCACGGGAGAAAAGGTCTGTAGTTACTCCCGCCGTCGTCACGGCAATCCACGGCCACAGAAATGACGGCAATTACCTCTGACCCAAGAGTGGAAAGGAAAGAGATAGAGAGAGAGAGAGGGAAGGAAAGAGATGTGGAGAGGGAGAGAGAGGAGAGAGAATAATGGAGAAGAGGGGAAGTGGCGAATGTCGGGGGGTATAATAAAACATGCATGAATAAAAAACATGAAAGGAGGAGGATAAGAGAGCGGAAGGAAGGAGGAAGTCCATTAGGATAATGTACATTGTCCCGCAGTCCCACATTGGAGCAGTGAAATGTCCCACTTGGAGCAGTGAAATGTCCCTCTCAGAGCAGTGAAATGTTCCGTTCAGAGCAGTGAAATGTTCCGTTCAGAGCAGTGAAATGTCCCACTCAGAGCAGTGAAATGTCCCACTCAGAGCAGTGAAATGTCCCGCTCGGAGCAGTGAAATGTCCCACTTGGAGCAGTGAAATGTCCCTCTCAGAGCAGTGAAATGTTCCGTTCAGAGCAGTGAAATGTCCCACTTGGAGCAATGAAATGTCCCTCTCAGAGCAGTGAAATGTTCCGTTCAGAGCAGTGAAATGTCCCACTCAGAGCAGTGAAATGTCCCGCTCAGAGCAGTGAAATGTCCCACTTGGAGCAGTGAAATGTCCCTCTCAGAGCAGTGAAATGTTCCGTTCAGAGCAGTGAAATGTCCCACTCAGAGCAGTGAAATGTCCCACTCAGAGCAGTGAAATGTCCCTCTTAGAGTAGTGAAATGTCCCTCTCAGAGCATTAAAATGTCCCGTTCGGAGCAGTGAAATGTCCCGCTCGGAGCAGTGAAATGTCCCACTCGGAGAAGTGAAATGTCCCGCTCAGAGCAGTGAAATGTCCCGCTCGGAGCAGTGAAATGTCCCTCTCAGAGCAGTGAAATGTCCCACTCAGAGCAGTGAAATGTCCCGCTTGGAGCAGTGAAATGTCCCGCTTGGAGCAGTGAAATGTCCCGCTCGGAGCAGTGAAATGTCCCACTTGGAGCAGTGAAATGTCCTGCTCGGAGCAGTGAAATGTCCCTCTCAGAGCAGTGAAATGTTCCGTTTAGAGCAGTGAAATGTCCCACTTGGAGCAGTGAAATGTCCCACTTGGAGCAGTGAAATGTCCCTCTCAGAGCAGTGAAATGTCCCACTCAGAGCAGTGAAATGTCCCTCTCAGAACAGTGAAATGTTCCGTTTAGAGCAGTGAAATGTCCCACTCAGAGCAGTGAAATGTCCCTCTCAGAGCAGTGATATGTCCCACTCAGAGCAGTGAAATGTCCCGCTTGGAGCAGTGAAATGTCCCGCTCAGAGCACTGAAATGTCCCACTTGGAGCAGTGAAATGTCCCTCTCAGAGCAGTGAAATGTTCCGTTTAGAGCAGTGAAATGTCCCACTCGGAGCAGTGAAATGTCCCTCTCAGAGCAGTGAAATGTTCCGTTTAGAGCAGTGAAATGTCCCACTCAGAGCAGTGAAATGTCCCTCTCAGAGCAGTGAAATGTTCCGTTTAGAGCAGTGAAATGTCCCACTTGGAGCAGTGAAATGTCCCGCTTGGAGCAGTGAAATGTCCCTCTCAGAGCAGTGAAATGTTCCATTTAGAGCAGTGAAATGTCCCACTCAGAGCAGTGAAATGTCCCTCTCAGAACAGTGAAATGTTCCGTTTAGAGCAGTGAAATGTCCCACTCAGAGCAGTGAAATGTCCCTCTCAGAGCAGTGATATGTCCCACTCAGAGCAGTGAAATGTCCCGCTTGGAGCAGTGAAATGTCCCGCTCAGAGCACTGAAATGTCCCACTTGGAGCAGTGAAATGTCCCTCTCAGAGCAGTGAAATGTTCCGTTTAGAGCAGTGAAATGTCCCACTCGGAGCAGTGAAATGTCCCTCTCAGAGCAGTGAAATGTTCCGTTTAGAGCAGTGAAATGTCCCACTCAGAGCAGTGAAATGTCCCTCTCAGAGCAGTGAAATGTCCCTCCCCAGCTGTTTTAAACCGTGCGGAGGTGAAAGGTCCATGTATAATTCAGCACACAGCCAGGAATGCAGCCCTCAACTGGGACCTGCGCAGTCATGGGACTCACACGTGCATTCAGGGCCCCCACCGGACCCCCACCTGACCCCCACCCTCAGGATAAAATGGAGGCATCTGTACAAGTGTCTGTGCCCGTTTCTGGTGGCCCAGAGAGTGGAGAAGGGTGGAGAGGATTAGGTTGTGGTTGTGGTTTTGGGTAGTGAGTGAAGGCCTCTGTGTGTGTGTGTGTGTGTCTGTGTGTGTGTGTGTGTGTGTGTGTGTTTGGGAAAGTGAAATAAATTGAAATAAATTGTGTGTGGGGGTGCATATGTGTTTGTGTAAACATTTGAGAGAAGGTGGGTGCATGTTGGCAAAGAGAGGAAGCGTGTGTGTGTGTGTGTGTGTGTGTGTGTGTGTGTGTGTGTGTGTGTGTGTGTGTGTGTGATGAATGTCTGTCATTGACCGAAGTGACAGCTGATTAATCCCCTCATTACTTCCTGTGAGACTTTTATTCGGTAATCAGTTGGCTAGGCCTGAGGCAAATCCCTGCCACTGCAATCCATTTGTCAACCTGAGCTCTTCTTGACTGCAGGTGACATCAACACCCAGGGACTCATGAGGAAAGGACTGACAACAGATAACAGACAAAGGGAGAAATAACAAGAGAGCCAACAACCAGAAAGTTAGAGAGGCAGAGTTCTGTGTTACCTAACGCTCCTCTGTAAATCTGTGTCCTGGCTCCTAACTAGATGTCATCTAACTGTCCCATTGTATCCTCCGCCGAGTAATTTCACAACACACACACACACACACACACACACACACACTGAGGCCATCACTCACTTTTAGGCACTATGTACCTGTCTTTTTCCGTTAGCATCACCTTGAATACACAACTAGACTGTCTATTTGTTTTGGAGTGTATCATGCATGCCCACACACACACACACACACACACACACACACACACACACAAACATACACACACGCATAATTGTTCCTTGAAGGCAAAACCTTTTAGCTGGAACTGTCTGGGTTTGACCCTGCGGTTGTGCCAGAGGCAACTGCCTCTCTGACAAGCTCTGATTGTGTGTGTGTGTGTGTGTGTGTGTGTGTGTGTGTGTGTGTGGGTGGGTGTGTGTTAGAGAGAGAGAGTGAGAGACAGTGGCAGAGAGACAGACAGAGATAGTGAAAGGGAGAGAGTGAGAGTCTAAGTACTGCGGCTGACACTGAAGTACTTTTATTCAAGAATTTTGTAGCACTTTTTTAAAAGGAGCACTTATCTTTTTTCTCTGCTTGCTGACTTGAAATGTTTACAAGGTGTTTGTTGTGTGTGTGTTTGGGTACTGCAGGTGTGTGACTGGTGCAAGCACATCCGGCACACCAAGGAGTACCTAGACTTTGGGTCGGGTGAGAGACGCCTCCAGTTCTGCAGTGCAAAGTGTCTGAACCAGTACAAGATGGACATCTTTTATAAGGAGACCCAGGCGGCCCTGCCCGGAGGCCTGTGTAACCCCGTGCATCCTGCCGGGGACGGGAAGGTGGATGGCAGCCACGGGGTGCAGCTCCTCACCCCCGAGTCTTGGAGCGCCCCCCTGAGCGAGATGCGCGGCCGCAAGCCACCGTCCCCGGCGGGCGGAGGCTCCGGGATGGGTCACTCTGGGTCGGCGGCAGGTTCGCCTTCCGAGCCCGGTGCGGTGTGTTCGTCCTCATCGTCCTCGTCGTCGGTGAAAATCCCCACGCCGAGGCCTCACGAGAGTCCCACGCTACCGCCGCCTCCTCCACCGCCCCCCGTACCTGGGCTCCACCCTCCGCTGGGCGTGCCCCCTGGTAGCCCGCCCATGGTGATGACGCCTCGTGGGCCTGTGCCCCTCCCCTTCTTCATGGAGCACCAGATGATGCAGCAGATGCGACCCCCGTTCCTCCGACCTCCTGGCCCCAACAGCCCCCTTTCCAATCCCATGATCCCTGGCATCGGACCGCCCCCTCCTCCTCGGACCCTGGGTCCCCCATCGAGTCCAATGCACCGACCCCTCCTCTCACCCCATGTCCACCCCTCCTCAACCCCCGGCCTGCCGGGTAACCCCCCCACCATGATGCCCCCTCACCCAGGTACCCACATGCCAGGACTACCCTTCCCTCCGGTTAACATCATGCCAGCCGGGCCCATTCCGGTGCCACCCATGATGAACTTTGGCATGCCGTCCTTGGCACCCTTAGTGCCACCTCCAATGCTATTGGTGCCCTACCCCGTAATTGTGCCATTACCGGTGCCAATACCCATCCCCGTGCCCATCCCGGTCGGCCCGAAGGCACCTGGCGACCGCCCTGGGAACGATGGCACGCTTCCGGACATTTCTGGCGAGCACAGCGACTCACAGGATTCACCCTTCTCTCCTGATTCATCCAGGGGAGAGGGCGGAGCTCAAAAGCAGGGTCCCTCCCACTCAGATGCGCTTTCGCCAGGCATGTCGGGCCAGACGGAACGGGGCAGGACGAGCGTCGTAGACCTCACCGTCAAAATGGAAAGTCCCGGTAGCACAAGTTCTAGTTTGTCACATTCAGGATCTTCTTCCGACACACCAGCAAACGGAATCATCGATTTAACGACAAATCGTCGTTCACGGCAACAGCTGGTGATCCAGAGGGCGATGCCATGTGTGCAAGTGAAAACAGAACCTGACATGACCCCACCCACAGGGCTGACTGTCTCACGATTGGGTGATGGTGAAACCAGTGGGAGGGACTCTTGCAGCACAGAGGCAAATGAGGACATTCAAAGAGACCGAGACATGGAGACTAAAAGCCCATTGGACAGCGTTGCACTGCCCTGTGCAGACCCATCCTTTTGCAGTGCCACGCCCCCACTATCTCAACCAATCACGTGCACCCTTTCCACTCCCTCAGCCAGTATCTCCATAGCGAAACCAGAGCCAGGAACCGCCACGCCTTGTAATGTGATCGTCAACGGCGGATGCAGCGCCCAGCAACTGGATCCCTTGGTCCGGAGCCTGCCTCCAGAACAGCGCCCTCCTGTGGAACCGTGTCGCAGGACATCCGCGCTTTGCGACGAGCCAGTAGAGGGAGAGGACCTGAAGGAAAACAGCTTCTCGGCCCTTGAGAGGGAGGCGTCGGGCAAGAGGGCCCTGTCCGACCAGGTGGGCGCTCCTGGGGGCGCCGGCAACGACAAGGCGCAGGACGCGGAGGACGCGTTGTTGGACGCGGACCACGCCTACGCCCTGCCCAACATGCCCAAGCCGGGCTGCGTCATCCAGCCTGTGCCCAAACCAGCAGAGAAGACAGTGACGGGCATTCTCCCCTGCAGCCTGGCCCCCCCACTGGCGGCGGGGGGCGGGTCCGAGCTGGAGCCCCCGCTGAAGAGGAGGTGCTTACGGATCCGCAACCAGAATAAGTGAAGAGTGAGAGTGACGGGGAGAGACAAGCCCGCAGGTCAGTGTCTCGCCAGAGCGAAGGAGGTCAGGGTTGAAACTGATCCCCCAGTTGTTGCCAAGATAACTGACAACATTTAGCAAATATGATAACATAGATGTGGAACGTCAGATAAGTGTAAAATGAAACAAGCGTTGTGACTTTTGCCTCTAGACTGTGCCAGTGTCATTAGCTAGAGTTATTAGTGCATCTGCAATGTAAACGTCTCTCTTAAGTGATTTATGGTATGTCTGAATGTCTTTTCTCCTTCTATACCCCCCCCCCCCCCACCAGACAGATGCTTACATCTCACCAAAGGAAAACGCAGTGCAGCATTGCAGCTGATACCATGAGTCCATGAATCCTCCACAAGTCCATTAGTCAACTTGTCAAACTGTCCCTCCACGCCCATAAATTTCCATACAACACACACTCAAAAACACTCTCATACATTCACACTTGTCTTGGTCATATGAATGACTGCAGCTTCCACTGATCTCTTCTGAGCGTCGACAGACCCCACAAATCCCTGGAACAGAATCTGGATCGGCTACGACCTTTGACCTTTGAACTTTTTGGACTCTCTCTCTCTCAGTCTCTTCGTTGGCAGTGGAGTTTTCGCAGCCAGTCACGTCACTTTTAGTTTCTCAGCCTGGTTTGTTGTCTTCATGTCCACAGGGAGATGGCTCCCCCTACAGGGGTGGTGCAGCACTGCAGTCCTGAGGGCTAGTAATGTACATAATGAGCTGTGATGGGGCCAAGACGTGGGCCTTAAGCCAAACGGCAATCAAAAGAGGTCTGGACTGGGCTGCCAGTCAAACATGCCCACAAATGACAGACATGACTGGATCCTGAACAGGCCCCTGGGGCGGGCTTTAAACACAGAGCCCAAACAGTGATCAACCTGCCGCTCAGCCGTGTCCATGAATAACAGACAGGATGTTTGGTCTCTATTTTATTTTTTTGTTTGTGTGTGCCATTATTTAGACAGGACTGGTTTAGATAAACGGGAGGTTTGAAGAGCATGTGCCTGTATGTAGAACCCTGAGATACAGCAGTTTAACATACCCTCGTCCGGAGTCCCCTTTGAACTGACAGGAGTGCCAAGAAAGTAACGAAAGAAAGTTACAGTGGAGAAGTTCCTGACTCTCTTTCTCTCTCTCTCTCTCTCTCTCTATCTCTCTCTGTCTCTTTCTTTCTTTCCATGTTCTGTTTCCTCCTACTTCTTCATGTCTGTTTTCCCCCTTATTTTCTTTGGCACCACCAGCAAGACACACAGAAGTCCTCCTTCACATACGTTCTGGCCACGGAAGATACAAGACAAATGATGGAAAAACTACATCTCCCAGATGGCCTGAAATAACCATGAAAGAAGCATGAGGCACAGGGGAGCTTGGGACTCTGCTGGAACAGAACTCACACAAATGAGGTCTGCAACAATAATGGAGGGAGGTATTTATGGACTGTTTGTGGGTTCCCTGCCAATTCTGGGGCTGCCGGAGCAGAAGGATGTGCGGCGGGAAATTCCCTTGTGCTCACCGACACTGGAGCGGCGGGGTGGACACACTGCGTAGCTTCTCTCGAACCTGTCAAAATGGCTGACCGCTCCGCCGCCATTGGCTAGAGAGAAGGCTTAGTCACTGCCTCCTGCCTGAATCCAGAGGTCTGCTTGTCAAATGCACACACTCCAGTCAGTGTTTCATACTATCCACATGCCGTGAGATGTGCTGCACTTTGTCCGTCAACACTAAGGTTTTCAGTTACAGTTCATTATGATAGCCAAACCAAGAGCAAATCTCTTAAAAGCCAGTCGGTCAAACCAGTCTCTCAAACCAGTCTCTCACACATATGGTTAATCACTACAGTATCTTGGCTTAAATGGATTTTTGAGATCTGTGTTATTTAACCATACGTTTTCCTTGTTTGAAGAAAGCCCTTTAGCAAAGCTGTAAATATCTGTTTTTCTCTGGCTCAGGACAGAGAGTAACCGATTTCATTTCCCCTTAGCTGGTTTATGGTCTGTTTTGAAAAAGATGGCAGCACGCGGACAAGCACGCGAGGTTGAAAGCACTCATGTCAGGTTTGGCTTTCGGGCTGAAACAATTGGATCTGCAGATTAGACACGCCGCTGTTCGGAACGCTTACCGCATCTGTGTACAAACATGGCTCGAGTCAGAAGTGTGATTGTTAGGTACGATTGCTGTTTAGACTTGAAAGAAATGATCGGCCGCGTCTCAAATCAGATTTGACTCCTTGTCAAAATAAAAGTAAACTGTGGTGAACATTAGCACATGATATCACAGTTCCTGGCTAGCTTCGTAAGAGGGAAACTGAGGGAGTGTAGCTCGAAGCCTCTGTGTGTGTGTTTGCGTGTGTGGGTGTGTGTGCATGTGAAAGAGAGAGAGAGCAATAAGGAAAACACTTGCCAAAAACCTGCAGCTTTTTGGCATGATTTTGTTTTCCAAGCTCCAATATAAAATAAATATGTGGCCATCATAAAGGGGGCACCAACACATGGGGAACAGAACAGGTTGTCATGAAGTGAAAGGTTTCAGAAATGGTGGCCTCCTCCGAACCAACTCTGAAGGGTCAAGCCAGACGTTTGGTCTCTAGTGTTGACACATCCATTTAAAAATATCTCTCCACATTCACCCAAGAGTCTGATCTCTTGGAAACTGCACTGTGTCTGTGTTAGTGATACAGGTGACTGTTCTCTCTCTTTCTCATCTCGTCTGTCTCACTCCCGCTGACTGAAATCTTCCCTCACATTTGACTCCCCTTTCTCCACCCTGTTAGCTGGGTAACATTAAATGCATATACACAGTTGAGGCTAAAAGTGTAAAAAGCAAAAAAAAAAAAAAAGCAAATAAGGTAAAGATATTCAAACTTTTTCTAGCTCCACACGTTTCATGTTACCATACGCTGACTGTGTTAAGTCAATTAGGACGTGTTCTTTGTTGCCATAAGGGACCGTTTCAATTTCGCAGCTCAGTCGCAGCTTTCTCAAACATTCTGGTTCTGGTTGTAAATACAGCCCCTCCATCACCATGCCAACACAACTTTGCAGGAAGCCTTTCAGGATCTTTGTCCTGCAGGAAGACCTGCTTGGGACTGGCTGATGTTTTGAGGTCTTTTCTTCGAAACTTCAGGATGTTCCTATTCTTTCACAATGTCATCCATTTTCTGAAGTGCGCCAGTGACTTCCAGGGAAACATGACCCATGACGTGAAGCTACCACCACCATGCTTCACAGCTGGGGTGGTGTTCTTTGGATCAGAAGCCTTGAGCTTTGTCCTGGTGATCGCCAGTGAACTTCAGTCTGACCTATTGTATTATGGTTTTGGTTTGTCTCCTTCAGTCTGGAAGTCATTCTGTCCTGGGAGCTTCATTTTTGTCAATTGTTGTCTCGTTGCTGGCGCTGTAGCAGCTACACACTATCAAAATTCTCATTTCTGTGCAATTATTTGTGGCATCGTCAGTTGCTAGGAAACCTAGAGAGGCCCTGCACTCTGGGTGCTCCATGGTATTTTCTGAGATCTTGCCAGTATTGTTTGGAATATCCCGTGGTGTCAAGAGTAAAGAGACACTGGCCATAATGGTAACTCCTAATTAACAGACAGAGGTGCATTGCGAATTAACTTTTAATTGTGCATATTGTGGTGTGAAAACTATATGCCCTAATTGAATGCCAAAGGAAGTGTATGGTTACATTAAATGTGTAGATATGTGAGAAATTTGAATGAGTTTGAATGGCCTAAGCGTTGGTGTGTGTGTCTGTGTGTGTGTGTGTGTGTGTGTGTGTTTCTGCCAGCCTAACAGGTGGTATTGCACCCTAGACTAACCTAGCTGTCCGGATTTGCTGAGAAGAGCTGGGAAGAGTGTTTGGTGTCACGTTCACTAGTATATATCCGGATCTTTGAACCCACACATACACACACACACACACTCACACTCACACTCACTCTCACAAACGGCTGTACGTGGGACATTGTGCCCTTGCTTGGCTGAATGGATCGTAATATTCTGTTTCAGCCTGTATATGGGCATGTGTTGCCTCCCTGATCTCATATCCTCTTCCCGTCAGAACGCTCCCACACGTCCTCGCAACTGCTGAAATCATCAGCACGTGAGGTCGCCAGGGCAACGGACCTGATGACTCGTCTGGACGCCTGCGACACGAATGGTTGGAAATCCGATCCTCGAGACACGAGAACACAAACACAAACACAAAGTGTTCACCTGTATGCGCTTTCATCTCCACACAGCACGACTGACATGCACACAGTGGAAGAGGCCACTTTGGCCAACAACTTTTTGAAAATCCTTCACAATTTTATCTCCGTAGTTATTTAACTGATGTCGGAGGCCTGTCTTCAATGGGCCCTGGGCTAACGAGACAGTTGACTGCAATGAATTTTTGTCTAGCTCAGTAGCTATATCCCCACCTCGGAGTTTTACACCCCAGCTAGAAATGTTTCGGTTCAACCTAATTAGTTTGTTAACCAGCTCACCTGATTATGTTAATTTGGAGTTACTGGTAAACTGGTGGTAATCTACGCTGGCACTCACAGATATGAAGTCATTGAAGTGGCAATGGACTGCCAGGGTTATGTAACCAAACCGTGCCGGTTATGCGACTCTCGTATTCTAACGAGATTTTTTTTTTGCAGTATAACTTCCATTCACTTTCAAAGTATCACTTCCCAAGACACTGAGATCAGGTGAATGCTCCAGAATGCACATGGCACAGCCGCATTCCTAAAATGTCCACGTTCGAGGATGCAATACATCACGAGGACAATGCCACTGATTAAGAGTCTCTGTGGAACTCGTGGGCACTGAACCGTGTCCTGGGTCTCAAGAGGATTAAGTGTTTCAGCGCGAGTGTGTCTGATTCTCTCAATCAGCCAGTTTTTCCCTTCCTAATGACAGAGGCACCCAAACACTCTCAGATAACACAGAAGTCTCTGAGAACCTGAAATATCTTTTTTTTCATACCCCGCTGTTTGTGTGTGTGTGTGTGTGTGTGTGTGTGTGTGTGACCTTGCTGTTGTAACTGGAGTTGGTCGGACTCGGTCAGACATATATAGCTCTGAAACTGAACCCTGCTGTAGTGTCTGTGAGCCCATACAGACAAGACAATGACACCAGCACAAAAAATGCATGTGTCTATGTGCGAGTGTGTGTGTGTGTGTGTCACTGTGTGTATGAGTGACAGATGATCGTGTCCTTGATAGCACTGCAAAGTGATGCGAGGGGTTGGGGGGGGGAATCAAGGAAAGATTTGTTGCACTGTGGGTTACCACAAATCTACCAACAGTAACAAACAGACCAAAGTGTTATATAAACGCCTTTTGTTGCTTTGTTAGAAACCACTGAAATTATTCTTCAAAAGGTAGTGAGCCTGTAAGCTTCTCAGTGATCAGAACAGTTCCAAAACAGAAGGGGTCGAAATCTGTAACGTGCAAAAGTGCTATTGTGCTGCAAGTTAAAAACTGCTAAATGTCTGCCAACTTGTCTTTGCTGCAGGGTTTTCCAAATCAATTCCTGGAGCACCCCAGCACCACGGTTTAGGGTTTGCATTAAAACGTCTGGTTGTGCTAACATGGATCTGCTTAATCATAAGCCGCTGGTGGCAGCAAGGAAAGACCTTACCTACAGTACTGTGGTCCTCGAGCGGAATCGTGGTAGTACTGTGCTCATTGTCTCCATAAGGGGGCGCCAAACTCGCCCATGGCAGAATTAAGTTTACCGAGAGGCCATGAAATGTTTATGATTTGTGCAAACACTTGCTTGCCAATGCAATACTTTATTCCAAATGTGCATCAGAGCCAGAAGTGAGGACGTTTCATCCTCTGTAGTGCCAGTCACCTCAGAACTGGACAGGGAGCAGAAAAACACTCGGTTTTCTTTTAGGCCAAATTGATTCAGACTAATGTGCAGGAAAGTGGACACACACACACACACACACACACTACTATTCAGGACTTACATAGGCTGTCCAGGCAAAACATAAGCAGAAGACTAGTCCCTTTTTATTCCATCTTTGATGCTTTGGTGGATTTTTTGGTAAAAGAGAGACGTGCGCATTCATAATGCAAAGAACTGCACTGTCCTAAGTAACCAGGCCTGGCTAGGTTCTCCTCTTCCACTCACTGGCTTAAGGGTCAGTAGGTCTAGGAGGCCAGATTTCTTAAGGTCGATCTACACCGGACGGCTACGAATTCCCCACAGCCACAAATATGCAATGACCGACTCTAACTTTTACAGCCCTCCGTGCGAGACACGTTTGCGGAGGGGTAGAGGGATCAAATTAAAATGGGAAGAGTAAATCGCAATTTTTAACGTTTCAATCTTCAAACTTTTCAAAGGTGAAAAGCTGCCTTAACTCTTTGCTTGTGTGCTCCAGCGCGTGCTCTTAACAAAAATCCACTTTCTACAAAACAAAAACAAACAAACAAACAAAAAAATCACAAAACAACTTTATCGTTGCTCGTGCTGATGTATATACGCTTTTCTGTGACTTGTATCATTCTTGGTATTTTACTTCATCCACCCTTATTCACCCGGCCTCCTCCCCACAACCCACTACCTTGTAAATCTACCCCATCGTGGTTTCTCCGTACTTGCAGAACGTTTTATAGTATTATTTATTAATGACAAGTGTTTGCATTTGCAAATAATGAAGAGAGAACGTGGCTCTTTGAACAGGGTTGCCAGGGGCAGCAAAGCTGTACACTGAAGTGAAGGCCCGTGCCCACGCCTATCGTTTTCTTTTCTAAATTAAGGAAGGAAACGGCAAGAATAATAATGAAAATGATAAACTTGTCTTTTTATTATGGAATTGTTATAAAAAAAACTTGTTGCCAAGATTGCTTTCAAATGTATCCTTTTTTTGGTCTTGTAACAGTATTTGTTTTACCCGGTGAACCGAATAAATAGGTGAACACATTTTTTTAATCTCTCTGGAGTGTTTTCTTGTATTCTAGACTATTCCCTTGTCGTAAAGTCCATGCATAGTTTAAGATCATTTATTTAATTTAAAAAGTAAGTAAAAGTAACTTACTTTACTTACTTTTACTTTACTTTAAAAAGTAGATAATTGGCAACCCGCACCATCTGGCGCTGCGCGCGCCGCCGTGCTGGATGATGTAGACGGAAGTGAACGTTCACTCGTCCTCGCCAGGACTTCGATCGCACGAGCTGGTTAAAAGTGCGTGTCGCGCGAGCGTTGCCAGGTTTGGAGCGCGAGGCTCGAGGATGGAACGCGACGCCCTGCTGCAGGTCGCCAACTTCAGCACGCTGTTCGCCTGCATGGTGCTGAAGTTTCCGCAGATACTCGTGCTGATGCGGGCGAGGTCCACCGCCGGGGTCAGCTTGAACAGTCTCGTCTTGGAGCTGGCGGGGTAAGTCGCCGGTAAAGACCGTTTGTGAGGCGGTGACCACCCGGAGCAGCATCTGCAGCCTGGACGGCAAGAGTTGCACGCGTGCAGAAGAGCTGAAAGATCTCGATGTCGGATGGGGGAACTGTGCGACTAGCGGTGGGCAGATGTAACTGCAGAAAATAAAAAAACTTTTTGACGAGCGCTCGTCCGGTTGAGGGAGGGGATGATGTATTATTTAGAATTTTACACGGAGAAGGTTACGAAATGCTATTGGCAACCTGCAAATCGTAAAACTAAATTTTGGACATGAAGGAAGTCTGTGGAGGCGATCAGACGGGACGCGCCGTGTGAACTACCGCCGAAAACACTACCTGTAGTTATTTACACCTGTGTTGCACCACTCGGTTATGATGTTTTGAATGAAAAAGCAATAGGAAATATGTAAGATGCCACAGAACTTCCTGTTTGGTTGTTTAGACGAGTAAGCCTTATGAAAGTGGCTGTGGTGGTGTCTGCAGGTTCATAGTGTTCGTGTCCTATCAGATGTACTACGACTATCCTCCGCCCACGTACCTGGAGTACCCCATCCTCATCGCTCAAGGTGAGAAATGTGCTTTAAAAGAAGATAGCACACCCGCAGACATTTACCTGTGATGTTGCTTATTGATTATTAAATAAAATAATTATAATAATAATAATAATCTGTATTTGTATAGCACCTTTCATACTTACATGCAACTCAAAAGTGCTTTACAGAATAAATAAAAAAGAAACATTAAAAGGAAGCAAGATAAGAAGACAAAAGGAAAATATTAAGAAATTAAAGATAAAAAGGAAACAAAAACAATAAAAGAATGTAATAAAGTGAATAAATAAATAAGTTGGAACAGATTTAGGGTTTCTTAACTAAAAGCAGATCTAAACAGGAAGGTTTTGAGATTATTCTTGAAGCTGTTCAGGGATGAAATGCCTCTGAGCTCTTCAGGAAGAGAATTCCAGAGCTTTGGGCCATATTGGCTAAAAGCACCCTCGCCAATCTTTAATCGGCTTTTAGGAATCACCAGTAGATTACTGTTTGAAGACCTGACTGGAACATATCTTACCATCATTTCACTGAGGTAAAGAGGAGCAAGACCATGAAGACATTTAAAAACCATGACTAGAACCTTAAAATCTATTCTAAAGCTGACAGGTAACCAGTGCAGTTAGTGGAGTACAGGTGTAATATGATCTCTCTTGACTGTGTGTCTTAGGGGTTGGAGGTCATTGTATGTGGACAATATTTATTTTCTCATTTTCAGACGTCATCTTGCTGCTTCTGATCCTGCACTACAATGGGAACATGAAACAGAGCATCTTCTATGCAGCAGTGTATCCTTACGCACACACACACACCTATATATACACATACATAGATACACACACACGCTTTGCATTAACCTAAGCTTGGTTTTCTGGTTGGCTTTCACATCTCGCTAGGCAACCATACGCTTGTGGTTATCGGCGTATCAGACATGCAGGTTGAACCCGACCCTGCCACTGGGACACCACACATGCAGAGCAGGTTCTGAGCCTGATGCTGTGTGATGGTATGTGTGGTCAGGAAGAATTAATCCCGGTGTGGGGAATCGCCATGTAGAACGAAATCCTGCTTGAGCCGCACGGTGTAATTCAATACGGGTGTTCAGACTCGACATTTAAACCAGGGTAATTTATGAATAGCAAAATATTTGACCCCTAGAGCAGTGGGCAAGTTTTGGAGCCGAAGCACTAATTGGTTACAGTCCACGCCTGTGACGGTAATGTTATTCTGAGCATATAACCGTTTCATCTTAACTGGATCAAATCAGGTTCATCGGAGGCTGGAAACTCCTCACCGTAGAGAAACGGGTTATTGACCTGGCCATGGTGAGACCTTCTCATTTGCTGCTCACACGTCTCACTGTACAACAGGATTCCACCACGCTGTCCTAAGTAGTGTTAGCATCAGCAGTAGTATTCAAATAGTAAAAGGTGGATAATATATGAAAAGCCTGGCAACCCAGGGTGCTCATAGTGTCCTCGTGTAGCATCTGACCTGCTGTCCTGTGTGTCCAGAGCTTGTGTACGTTCATCAGTGCGAGCAGCAAGTTGGCACAGCTGCAGTGTCTGTGGGCGACAAAAGACTCCAGTCGTGTCAGTGCCCTCAGCTGGGGTTTGGCCACCTACACATGTCTGGGTACGTCTCTCACACACACACCCCGGGCCCTTGGAGACATGAAGCTGTATCACTCTTCTTAATTTGGCAAATCGTGTGCATCTGCTTGACCTGTTGTTGTGTGGTTTCCAGCAAGGATCTACACCACCGTGGTGATGACCGGAGACGTTCAGGGTGAGTTGGGCTGCGTTGGATTTTGAAATAGCGTCTTTCAGTACATCAGTGGATTTCTAATGTTACTGGGGATTTGTTTGTTGTTGGGAGCGATGTGATGTTATTTACACTTTACCTTACACTTGTCTCATGCTTTTTGTGTTTAGTTCTCGTCCGCTTTGTTGCCATGACGATTCTGAACTTCTGGGTGACGGCCACGGCGATGTACTACAAACCCAGTGCCAAAAAGAAGGACTGAGACTCGTTACCGTGGAGATCCTGCAACACAGGAGCCGTTGGGATTTCTTGTGTGTTCGACCCAGTCTTGCCCACGGGGTAGTGTCAACTGCACCATCATACAGGTTATCTAAGATTGGGGGCTGGGGGGGTGGGGTTATAGGTATCTATAAAAGCTGAATAACTTTAGCCCAAAGTTAGGCTAGTTTCTTTTCTCTCTTCCTATTGGACAGTGTTAATTTTCGTGTCTCGTTATTGGTCCAGGTGAGCTGCTACCTTAGTACAGGGTTTTCACCGTGCTGTGGTTTGCCTCTCTTGAGGATGCAGAAACAGTACCATATGATGCTAGCTCGTTTGAAGGATCAAAATTTGTTACTGAAAGAACACGGTCATAAGGTTCTGATTGGCTACTTTTACTTAAGTACATAAGAAATGATCTTAAGTTTCTCGCTAAGATTTCTTAAAACTGAATTCTTGAGTTTCTCAACTCAGGGTTCATTTTAAATGTTTTTTTGTTAATGTGACTCCTGTTCAACATTCCCTTGTTTTGTATGCGGTTACAGTATAACTCCATGTTGTACCACAATACTGTTCCATTATTACTCCATTATTACTCAGACACTTCAGTTTTTGCCTTAATGACAACCCTAAGCATAAATACATTTACTTCAGGACACAATTACCACTAACCTTAATACAGCAATAGTTATAGTGAGTGATATTTTGATATAAAAGTGTATAGAAGTATTAATAATTTTTAAGCGGTCACATTTTCTAAACATTCTGACTATTGCATTGTAAAGCAACTTTCAAATGATCCTTAAATAGGTTGTTTCCTTGTGGCAGCTGTTGGGAGTCAGTAGAAGAAAGAACCTTCATTTAAACGTTCCTGACCAGTTTACTTTGTACAGGAGTGCAGTAATATTTAGTGCCGTTTTGTCTTCGGAGTTTGAAATTGTATACAAACGTGATGATTAAGCGTTTGTGTTACATGTAGAACAAATGCGAAACTTCACAAGGTATCTGTATGCAGACTGTTTACATTTGCAAAGATATGCACGATAATCTGGCAATGAGAATCTTTGCTATATGAGCAGGGTGTGTATTAAATGTTCCAAAGACCCGGTGGATTTAACTTGACTGGTTTTCATTCCAAAGCAGTGTATTCATACACAACTAAATCAAACCCCTCGAGGCACCGACTTAACCGGGCGGTAATCAGAGTATTTTGTGGCCTACCTGAGATTTGGAGGCCATCTTCCAAACTGCTACTGTGTGTAACACGGATTGTCTGCAAAGTCTCTAAATAAATTTTTTTACTAACAAGATGCTGGAGTGTGTTTAAAAAGGGTTTAAGAAAATGACTAACATCTCCTCTGCGTTTGCCTCAAATCCACTAACCACACTCAAACTTCTGTGAGAAAGACAGGAGACATCTTTATATTAAAACTTTACTTCCTTAACTACATTCACAGCTATATAGTTCATTTAACAGATTACATTTTATTGTTTACAAAAATAAGCAAATGTTATACAGGATATTCAAACCACAAAAGGCTACACATGGGTCTTGTTCTACTGACAAACGATACAGCATTGTAACACATGCAAACCAGGACGGGCGCTTTAAAATGAAAAGTGCACAGGCCAGTATAAATAAAAGAAGTGACTCAATGTTGTGACAAACATTCGGTGTATACTTCAATATAATCGTGCCTTAAACGAGCTCTGTAAAAGAACAGTAAAAGTATGAAATTCACGGCACAACTACACTCCCCACATCATTCTCTCTCACATACACACACACACACACACACACACACACTTCTCTCAATGGAACTCCTGTAGAAAAATACTCGGATCACTTCAAATCAAAAACTGACATAGCTGGAGGTGATTACAAGTACGCGTGTAACGGAATTCCCACAGTCCACTTCTCTTGACCTGAACTCCAGCCGAACAGGTCACATCTGAGCCAAAGGTGACAGTGGAACACGCCAGGGGAAGAGAGGTCATCTTGAGAGGTCATCTTGCCACTTACAGTCACACTGACCAAGTTTAGGAAGTGCACCTTCCTTGCCAATGAGTCACTTGGCCTAGAAATGCATAATGTTTTCCCGTCCTAGAGGTTCCCAAAGGTCTGGATCGTTTTTAACGCAGATATGAAACCTGCATCTTCAAGCAATACTGGCAGGACAATCTTCAATGCGTGAGGGGGACGTAAAGGGAAGTTTGATGGCCAATACTCAGGCGGCTCAAACAGGCGTCTCGACTGGGGTTCTGTGTGTGAAGGATCGTGGGGGGGGGTGTGTGTGAAAACACCAGCTATGCGCTTCCTGATGGGCACGTAAGGTTAGACAAGCCCACGGCCGTAGGAACACACACACACACACACACACACACACCCTATACCACTGTTGAACAGCCTGGTGCACCTGGTCCATCTCACCTGCGTGAGGAAATGCTGTGCAATAAGAGGGGAGTACATGTATTGAAACACACATGATTAAATGCAAAACTGACCAGGACAGCGACCAGCCGGCTAGCGTGACTGGAAAAATAAATTCCCATTAGGGACGTTTTCAAATCACAGATGGCGTTTTCTTCCACAGCTTCGGTCCCCTCTGGTGGTTCACAGCCGTGTCCAAGTTTGCACTTTGCATTCTGGGTAGGGATGAAGAAGGGGCAGGGGTATCTGGGAGGGGGCAGGGGGGACTTCGGAAAGCTCTTGATGGGACGGTGACAAGGAAGCCAGAGACGTCCCTAATACCAAAATGGCCGAGAACTGACATTGGTGCCTCTTTCTCTCCCTACTTTAGACTGGGGAAACACTGTAAAACATGACCAAGGTCTTTAGTTTCTATGACGAGAGGAGACCCCATATCAGCATGTAGTTACACCACATTCCCAAAGTGAGGTTAGCTGAAGACGTAGGAGAGAGACAGAGAGAGACAGACAGTTAGTGTCGTCATATTTTAATGCCATACCACAAGCAAAAGAAGTCACTTCTATTGAACATACATCACACCACAACCACATACCATGCGAGCTGTATTTCTCATTCAGACCACACGCACCCCACACAAACACCATTAAGCAGACGTTTATTGCATGAGGTAACAATACTAAAATAAATCTCAATACTGTTTCAATGTTTTTTTTTTGTTTTTACAGTACAATGAAAATTGTCTAGCTAGTAGTAAACAGGTTTGTAAACATAAATAAAAGGTTGGTAAACAAAAACACACAAAAGATAACATAAAAACAGGCGAGTCATTTATTCAGACGGCCATCAGAGTCTTCTCGGTTCATATTTGGAGATCCTGAGTTTGGGACGCTGGGGTGAGAAGGTTAAAAGCCAAAGGTCAAAAAGCAGGCGGCGGGAAAGAAAGGCCAAATACCCACTACTGTTAAACATTCTCTCCTTCGTTAGTGCAGAGCAAGACTGCAGGATGGACAGATTAGATGTGATGCAGACGGACTGCACCCCTGGACTACTCTTCAGATTATCACTCCCATGAAGGTCAGGAGGGAAAGAGAGGATGTTTCAGATAGACCAGCAGGTTCTATTGATTTCTGCCACGTTCTCCCGACAATGGATGCCCATAAAACGCAAGCAGAAAAACTCCAGAAGCAAGTGCAGCCCACCACACACGGCACGCAGTATTTCCGCCGGCGGTTACCCTGATTTGACCCCCGCATGCTCCTTAGACATTAAATTCACCGCCAACATCAACACCGTCGATCTCATCCAAAGCCCAATACAAGTCCTCGTGGCCCACGTCTAGAACCCTGCAATGGAGGGAGTGTGGTTTAGCCCACGGAGGGTTCCCCCTCTTTCTGAACCTCCAGTGGTAGAGGCGACCTCAGGTTTAGTGTCTGGAAAGATTTGAGAAGTTATTTCGAATTCCCAACACCTGTTGGCAAAACTGGCTTTCAGCAGCCCAGAATAGGAATAGCCAAAGCTATTTGGTAAATAAATGAAATTGGAAGGCTGTGAAAACATGAACTAAATCTAAAAAACTATTTAGAATTTAGAATTAATACTACACACACACTTTAGAAGCACCTCAGTGCTGTAGTGCACACTTTTTGCTACGTAGACTTCAAATGAAGTTCTAACATCTAGGCTTCAATCCCAAGGTGCATACGGTTGTTTCCTCAAGTTGTTGTTGATGGATTAAAGTTGAAGAGCCATTATGATTGGTTAGTGGCAAATGGCATGCCATGGATGCAGGGTTCACAGCAGCCTACGAGAGCAGCATTGAAAAAAGTAATCAAGTATGAAATGAACTGGTGCTAGATGGGCCATATATCGATCGCCATCAATATATGGAAGGAATCTGGAATGATTTGGGGGAAGAAATGTTATACAGCTGTCCAAGATGCTCTGGCCCAGAGCTTTGAACACATGTGAACAAATGCCTCACGAAGCAGGAGTCTTCTCTCTGGATCAAGAAAGCGTCAGTTCGGGTCCGTGTCGAACAGCGATGGCGTGTGCGGGTTGGACCGCTATGAGGGGACAGTAGAGTCCTCTTCCAGCCCAGTTCAACCAGTAACAAACTGGGGGCTGAAGCTGGCCGTAGTGCAGGGCTTGAGGACCTCCTCCTTCCTATCCATGTGGTCCTTGTGGCACTTGATCTGACAGCGTCTGCACTCTAGGGCCATGGGCGGCTTGAACATGCTCCACAGGGGTTTGGTGCAGGCCTCACAGTTGGTGGGGAAGTGGTAGAGAGTGGGCATAAACTCATGACCTTTGTGGTAGATGTAGGCGAATTTCTCCCTGCCTGGAGGGGGCGCCGAAGATTCCTTAGAGTTGCGCATTGCCCTGTGTATCATACAGAGTGGCACTACATAACCGGCACCGAATTTACCCCACGTCTTAAAAGCTCTTAATCCATTTACTGCTTAGCGCGTGCATTTAGTTGATTGGTTAATAACTATAACTACAGAATCCCTTATACCCCAAAAACACACATGTGGTTAAAAACATAGTAAAGGCAGCAGAAGCAACTTAGCACTATGGATGACATCATGCTAACTGTTCCCTACTAGCCTTTGCTAGCCTGGTTAAAATTGGTTTAAACTGTTAAGTCTGTTATTGCTTGCCAATATGAACCAGACCTCTGCAAGCCTCTCAACATTATCCCCCCTTTAATAGGTCCTCAATTTTATCCTTTCCTTTCCTTTAAAAAGTAAAGAAGCACTATGAGCCATACGTGACCCAAGAGACAGAACTGGATCAGTACCAGACACGGCCTCGGGAACACGAAAAGCCCTCCGGCGGCAAAGCAACACAAGCTAAAAGGCCAAAGCAGGGAGTCGACCCCTCCTCACCTGGGCTTGCTGGCCGGCAGCTGTCGGCTGGGTCTCCTCAAGGACTGGCTGGCCTGGACTTTGATGGGCACCCGTGGGGAGGAGCGGTGGCTCGCCTCTGGTCCGGGAGGCTTCTTGGGGATCTTCTTGACCAGCCGGCTGACCCACTTCTGCTGCTCCTCCTGCGATGCGGCCAGCAGCAGAAGGTTCTTGGCTGTGGACACGTCGTAGTTCACTGGGGAGCGGGAAGAAAGTGCACACGTGTTCAAAAAACGAACCGCGGAGTAGCGCACCAAACATGGACCCGTCTGCTCTCAGTCCTCGAGGATGAAGATCTGAAGGTCGCACCCCAAGCTCACCTTTGCATGGCGCGATCACCTCCTCCTTCCTATCCATGTGGTCCTTGTGGCATTTGATATGGCAGCGGCGACACTCCAGGGCGGGCGGAGGCTTGAACATGTTCCACAGGGGCTTGGTGCAGGCCTCGCAGTTGGTAGGGAAGTGGTAGAGGGTGGGGATGAACTCGTGGCCCTTGTGGCAGATGTAGCTGGACTTGTCTCCCATGGGCATGGGCTCCAACTCCTGTTCTTTCTTGCTCTCGCCCTCGTTAGCGTACAGAATCTGGAGGGGCGGGAGCAGGTAATACGATCAATAACAGGGTCATTATGAAGGACATGGGAGGAGTTAGAGAGTGCAAATTCTGGCCCTCAAGTTCCATTATACACTTTACTAATGTTACCAATTAAACTGAAACTAAGAAGACTTCTGATAGAACGGGGGAGGGGCGTGAAGGAGCTGAGGCAATAAAGAAAAGTGTTCTCCGCCATCGTACCTGAAATATCCGGGGAATCTCTTTAGCATCAGCGCGGTACACATCCGTCTGTGTGACGGAACGAACATGGAAGAGTTTACTGTGGAAAGAGAAAACAAAACATGAGAGCGAATAAAAACCGAAACCGACATGTCGTCACACTCTACACTATCACGGCACTCGGACGCGGTACGTTCCATGACTTAGACTCTCTTCTAAGTCATCTCAAGTGCTGGCTTGGTTCAGGTGTACAGGAAGAGGAGGTGAACCCACGGAGACCATACGCACTCCACAAGGGCTGGGATGGGTGGCTATATAAAGTAAACATGACGCAGAAAGCAAACATCTGCACACTGCCAGCAAGCCAAAACGTTTGTGTCAGTGCCCAGACCACAGCCAGGCCACCACATCCCTGAACCTTTAATTCTTGCTCTTCAGTAGAGGACAGGAGACTTTGAGGAGGACACGTGGAACAGGTCTCACTCACTCTATGTCCAACACCATGTATGGGTTCGAGTGCTCCTTGTCCTGTTCGCTGTTGTAGAAGAGGATCTTCTTACTGCTCACCACCACGTACTACGGGAAAGAAACATGGCAGGCGTAAGTGCTGGGTCTGCCGGCATCCAGCCATTGGCTGCTCAGGGCCTTCCGCAAGGCGGAGAGAGAAGTCGGGGAGGTGCACCTTTCTCTCCCAGCCGAAGCGTTTGGTGTTGTTCCGGACGGGAAGAGACAGCCAACCCTCTAGCCTGGTCTCTGTGCACAGATGGGGAATTGCTTTTAGGTTCATTTAAATTTCATTAACATCCCAGACAGACAGACAGACAGACAGACAGGAGCCACGGCTAGTGCAACAATGTTCAGTCAGAACGTCACGACACTCTGAAGCTCACGTGTTTCACCTGCGTGGAGCTTAAGGGTCATAGGTCAGAGGGAGGAACTTGCTGAGGCGGTGTGGGGAGAGGGTGAGGAGAAAAGACCTTCAGGAAAAGGTGGTGTGGGGATGACAGAAGAAAGGGAGAGAGAGCAAAGGAGAGAAAGACCCGCAGAACAAACAGATCTGTGGTGGAGACAGGAAGGAAAGACAATGATAGGAGACCCGCAGTGAGAGGGATCGAATCAGAATCAAACGAATACAATATATGAACGCAGCTAACGACATTAAAAGCAGGGGGAGGAGGAGGAGGAGGAGGAGAGCTCGTGAAGGGGAGGGAGGGGGTGTAGAGGAGGACCTGGCAGCGACTCGTCCGTGTCGAAGTCGGGGCCACTGCCCGTGCTGGCCGAGTCCAGGGAGTGGACGTTGAGAGCGGTGAGGAGACTGCGCAGCTGCTCAATGTCGCTGTCTTTGCTATCCAGCGCCATCTGCAGCTCCACCCGCACCACCGATTCATCGACCAGTTGCTGTTGGACAATGAGGGGGAGGGGGGGGGGGGTGTTTAAGCCTCTGTCACCGTCTGCACCGCAAAATTAATTCCACATTTTCCTTAATGATATGAAACTTCATCGCCTCATATTTTGCAAATATGAGCTGCCTTAATTTAGCCCATCGCTAAATAGCCTTTTACTTGCTTATCAGAAGTTAAGGTATGTTTCTCCAGTGGATATGGTTGTGAAAGAAGAGATAGTATCAGTGGTGTTGGATCGCCTGTGTGAACTAGTTAGTGTTCTGAGGGTAGCATGAGGTATTATTACCGCTGTGTGCTAATTTGAAATTGCATTAACATGGTAGCCAGTATGATTTGTTAGCACTGTGTAGTGGCTGTGGGGCTTAGCGTTGTCAAGTGATTAGTGTATTGATGTATTAGCACTTTGTGGTGGTTATGAGGTTGTATTAGCGCTGTGTGGTGGTTATGAGGTTGTATTAGCGCTGTGTGGAGGTTATGAGGTTACATTAGCATTGTGCGACAATCAGTGTGAGGTTGTAGTGCCGTCTGGAGATTAGTGTTAGTGTGTGTATATTAGTGTGAGGTTACAGTGCCGTCTGGAGATTAGTGTTGGTGTGTGGAGATGAGTGTGAGGTTGTATTAGCGCTGTGTGGGGATTAGTGTTAGTGTGTGGAGATTAGTGTGAGGTTGTAGTGCCACCTGGAGATTAGTGTTGGTGTGTGGAGATTAGTGTGAGGTTGTATTAGCGCTGTGTGGGGATTAGTGAAGGGGTGGAGCCGTACCGCCTGCATGTCGTTGATCTCTCGCTGATACTTGATGATGGTGCTGTTGAGCTTCTCCTTCTCTGAACGCAGCTCCAGCTGAAGCTTCCTGTTCTCCTTCTCCTTCCTCTTCACGTCCGTGTCGTTTCCACGGCGACTGCCGCCACCGCGCACCTCCTTCCTGTTCATGATCTCTGCCAGCTTGTTCACAGCCTGACCACGTGCACGTCGATAAACAGGCCAGACACAATCACACACAAAACAAACGTGAGACCGCGTGCACGTCGATAAACAGGCCAGACACAATCACACACAAAACAAACGTGAGACCGCGTGCACGTCGATAAACAGGCCAGACACAATCACACACAAAACAAACGTGAGACCGCGTGCACGTCGATAAACAGGCCAGACACAATCACACACAAAACAAACGTGAGACCGCGTGCACGTCGATAAACAGGCCAGACACAAATCACACACAAAACAAACGTGAGACCGCGTGCACGTCGATAAACAGGCCAGACACAAATCACACACAAAACAAACGTGAGACCGCGTGCACGTCGATAAACAGGCCAGACACAATCACACACAAAACAAACGTGAGACCGCGTGCACGTCGATAAACAGGCCAGACACAATCACACACAAAACAAACGTGAGACCGCGTGCACGTCGATAAACAGGCCAGACACAATCACACACAAAACAAACGTGAGACCGCGTGCACGTCGATAAACAGGCCAGACACAATCACACACAAAACAAACGTGAGACCGCGTGCACGTCGATAAACAGGCCAGACACAATCACACACAAAACAAACGTGAGACCGCGTGCACGTCGAAAAACAGGCCAGACACAATCACACACAAAACAAACGTGAGACCGCGTGCACGTCGATAAACAGGCCAGACACAATCACACACAAAACAAACGTGAGACCGCGTGCACGTCGATAAACAGGCCAGACACAATCACACACAAAACAAACGTGAGACCGCGTGCACGTCGATAAACAGGCCAGACACAATCACACACAAAACAAACGTGAGACCGCGTGCACGTCGATAAACAGGCCAGACACAATCACACACAAAACAAACGTGAGACCGCGTGCACGTCGATAAACAGGCCAGACACAATCACACACAAAACAAACGTGAGACCGCGTGCACGTCGATAAACAGGCCAGACACAATCACACACAAAACAAACGTGAGACCGCGTGCACGTCGATAAACAGGCCAGACACAATCACACACAAAACAAACGTGAGACCGCGTGCACGTCGATAAACAGGCCAGACACAAATCACACACAAAACAAACGTGAGACCGCGTGCACGTCGATAAACAGGCCAGACACAATCACACACAAAACAAACGTGAGACCGCGTGCACGTCGATAAACAGGCCAGACACAATCACACACAAAACAAACGTGAGACCGCGTGCACGTCGATAAACAGGCCAGACACAATCACACACAAAACAAACGTGAGACCGCGTGCACGTCGAAAAACAGGCCAGACACAATCACACACAAAACAAACGTGAGACCGCGTGCACGTCGAAAAACAGGCCAGACACAATCACACACAAAACAAACGTGAGACCGCGTGCACGTCGAAAAACAGGCCAGACACAATCACACACAAAACAAACGTGAGACCGCGTGCCAGGCAGGCGAGTTCCAAAAATTCAAAGCTTGACAAATAAGGCTGATCCCTCATTTGAATATCATCCATTTTCCTCAACTAATTAACAATTAGAAAATAAAGCTCCCTTTCTTTACCCGCCCAAAAGTCCCACCTCAAGCGAGTTCTGGCCTGCACAGCCCTCTGGGTTTGCAGCAGCGTACCTGTGTTTTGAGGGTCCTCTCAGACTGGAGCTGCTTCTCGTAAGCCTGCTTCATTTGCGTGATGGACATCTCATCCTCCTTCAGCTTTTGCAGGTCTGAAACCCAAAGCACGGTTAGATGTCTGGCCTAGATGTCCCACGGTTAGATGTCAGTGGGACACGGTCAGCGCACCACTAAAAAATTAGTCTGCAATTAGCATATGCTGTTATGAGATATGACAGGAAGCGTTGGGGGGGAAGGGGGGGGGGGTCATCTCACCATCCTGAGCCTCCTTCAAGCGGTTATTTAGTTCCTCCTTCTCATTGGCCAGGTTAGCCACATCACTTGTCAGTGTGCGGTTCGCCTCCTCCAACTGCAAACACACCCACACAGAGGGAATGGCTACGGTTTACAAACACATCACATGGATCAGAAATAACAGGATTAGTTTCATATGCCTGTCTGAACACCTGCAAATGTGGCATGCGTTGGCCACATCACAGCACAGACATCACTCTCACAACAGAGCTGATCACAGCACAGACATCACTCTGACAGCACAGACATCACTCTCACAACAAAGCTGATCACAGCACAGACATCACTCTGACAGCACAGCTGATCACAGCACAGACATCACATCATCTGCACTGGGCTGTGTAGTCTTGCCGCAGGACTCACGGAGCTGATGGTGGTGTCCTTCTCGCTGAGCTCCTGCTTGTGCCTGGCCATCATCTCCTTGATCTCCAGCTCCTTCATGATCTTCTCCTTCTCCAGGTCCGAGTACTGCTCCTCAGCGATGGAACGTGCCAGCTGCTCAGAGTCGGCCTTGGTCAGGGTGATCTCCAGCTGGGCGGCCAAGGAGTCCCTACCACCACAAGACACGGACACACTCAGAAACACTCAGAGACAGGAGCACACACTGTGCACACACCTCACAAGATCAAACTTATCACCATGAACACTCTTACCTTCCTGTTTAAGTGGCTTATTGTAAAAGGTACACACACACACACACACACACACACACACACACACACACACACACACACACACACCTCACCTCTCCTCCTGCAAGTCCTGAAGATTCTGCTGCATCTCTTTATATAATTTATTCCTCTCCTCACACTCTTCCTTCAGCTCCCGAACTTGAGTCTTGTAGAGTGTCTGCGTACACACACACACACACATTGCTATAAGACGTGGAATAAAGATCTACTTCATTCAAACAAATGACAGGTTAAGTGAAGGTCAAATGACAGGTTAAGTGAAGGTCAACTTGAGAAGCTGGATCCTCCAGCCAGAGGTCAAGGTCAGTAAGAAAGTACCCCTTCCAGTCGACCCCACACATGATGCAATTAGGCGGTCTTACTGAGAAATACTGCTCTGCTTCCAGCTGGTCCTGAAGTTCCTTCATCTGACCATCAGAGTCTTGACGCTCCCTGTGAGAGAGAGAGAGAGAGAGAGACAATGAATGACAAATGAATGATGCAGTATAGTGCCCCCTGCGACCCCTCACAGGAGCGGCCTGTCGCCCCCTGGTGGCCGGTGCGTGGCAGGGCGGCTCACTTGCGCAGTTCCAGGTTCTGCTTCTCCAGGCTGCGCTTCATGTCCAGCAGGTGGTTGATCTCCTGTTTGAGCTGCTTCTCCGACGTCCGCAGCGTGCTGAGCTGCTGGCCCTGGACCTTCAGGTCGTTCTGCGTCAGGCTGCGTTTCTGCACCTCCTGCTCGATCTTCAGGGACAGGTTGTTCACCTGGGATACCAGAACCACAACATTACTCCTGTGCAAACGTGGGCACATCTGCAAGGACCCACACACACACACACACACACACACACACACACACACACACCTCTTCAGTGAGCCTCTCCTTGTGTCTGCGCAGCTCATCAAGTTTCTGTAAGGCCTGTTTGTAGTCGCAGTCCAACATGGAGCTCTGCTTCTCCAACTCCAGCAGTCGGTTCTCCACCTGCAGCTTAGAGGAGCGTTCCTCCTGCAGCTTCTGCTCCAGCTCTGCACACACAAACACCACCCTTAAACACCACCCATACCGCTCACACACTACCACAACACCAGTTAAACACCACCAACACTGCACTTACACACTAGCCCCTACTACTCTTCACAGCTCACTAGCTCCTCCCACCCTTCACAGCTCACTAGCTCCTCCCACCCTTCACAGCACACTAGCTCCTCCCACCCTTCACAGCACCTCCCACCTTTCACAGCACACTAGCTCCTCCCACCCTTCACAGCACACTAGCTCCTCCCACCCTTCACAGCACACTAGCTCCTCCCACCCTTCACAGCACACTAGCTCCTCCCACCCTTCACAGCTCACTAGCTCCTCCCACCCTTCACAGCTCACTAGCTCCTCCCACCCTTCACAGCACACTAGCTCCTCCCACCCTTCACAGCACACTAGCTCCTCCCACCCTTCACAGCACACTAGCTCCTCCCACCCTTCACAGCACACTAGCTCCTCCCACCCTGCAGCAGCCATGTGCACCAGTCTTTAGGGTGTTCCTTCAGTTCGTGAAGGCCACCTACCTTTCACAGCCTCAGACTTAGCCCCCTCGATAGACTCGCTAATCTTGTTCTTGTCAGCCAGGCGGGCCTTCGTGGCCTTATGGCCCGCCTCCTCCTGCTCCAGGGTCTGCTGTAGCACCTTCAACTTATACGTCATGTCAATCTCCTTATTGCTCTTCTCCTATTGGACACACAGACAGCGGGGGGCAAGGATGTTAGAACCAGGAAGGGCATTTAGCAAAGGTTAAAACAATGAATATTGTAGTTTACTGTGTGTGTGTGTGTGTGTGTGTGTGTGTGTGTGTGGTGTGTGCGGCCACTGTACCTTCTCCAAGTCGGTGAGTTTCTCCTGCAGTTGTCTCTTCTCAGTCTCTGCTTTGGACAGAGCCTGTCTCACCTGCCTCACCTCGTCCTCCAGAGAAGAGAGACGCGCTGGAGACACAGACAAGAAGACGACACAGAGAGAATGAGGGAGAAAGAAACGACAATAAGAGAGTGAAGACAGGAGAAAGAAGATAGGAGGATGTGTAATACACACACACACACTCACCCTGCAGGTCGGAGATGGTCTCGGAGCGCTGCGTGTCCTCGCGTTTCTCAGCGTCTAGCGCCGCCTGCAAGCCGATGCGTTCGCGCTCCAGTGCCAGCTTGCTGCTCTCCAGGGCGCAGCACTTGTCCTGCAGGTCGCGGGCGTGGGCCTCCAACTGCTGCAGCTGCTTCCCGCCCTCCGCCTGCGCCTTCCGCAGGCGCGCAGATCCCTCCGCCTCCGCCCGCAGCAGCGCGTTGGCCTCGTCCAGCTGCAGGCCGCAATTAGCACCACCGTCATCATCATCGCCACCATCTTCATCATACAAATGACTGAAGCTCCTCAAAACTACACTTGAAAACCTGAGTAAAAAACCTGAGTAAAAAGCTCCCACGTTTAACATCGCAGAAAATCTAAAACGCTGAAAACTCGCTTAAAGGGACTCAAAGTAGATATCTTTGTCTAAAATTACACTTTCAAATAGACCTTTTAGTTAAGAAGTTCCAGCAGAAAATGTTATGGTTAATTACATAAAATATTCTCACCACCACGAACTGAGCATCCTTTTTACACACCCCACATTAATGACAAGGACATGGCGGTGAGACGGTGGGCTGTTTTCTGCGGACAGCCACAGGTTCTCACGCATGCGTTCGTACCTGTCTCTGCAGCTGAATGTTCTTCTCGTTGGAAATGTGAGAGTTCTGGTTTCTCTTCTTCATCTCCTCCAACTGGTCCCTCAGACTGTTCACTAAAAATACACAGTGTGTGTGCACTAGTGTCAGAGACGGGGAGGGAAAGACTGCTCGCTTCTGCGTGTGTGTGTGTGTGTTGGGGGCATTTTACCCTCATTTTCGAGGCAGCGTTTGCGATCGGCTTCACTCTCTGCCTTTCGGTGACTCTCCACACTCTTGTGGTGGAGAAGGGCCTTCTCCCTCTCCAGTTGCCGAAGCGAAGACTCCAGCGTTTTCCTGCTGGTCATCTACAAGCAGACACACACACAGGTGGCTGCAGTATTCTCTCACTTATGAAAGAAATTATTTAAATCATTTAATATAAATAAAGTCTCTCTCACACACACACACCTCTTCTTCAAGCTCTTTGGTGATCTTGTCGAGTCGTACGGTGGTCGTCCTGTATTTGTGCTCCAGCTCATCTTTGGCCTGCATCTCATCACTGAGGTTCTCCTCCAGGGTGTGGACCTTCTTCTGGAGCTGAGATGGGGGCACGAGGGCGGGGGGCGACAGGGGCGGGGCATCATGGGTAGTGTAGGAGCACACAATGGATTCTGATCACATTATTTGTTTAACAGATATTTCCAAGGACTTCCGACCCCCCCTCGCCAGACCTGCTGTCCACATCGTTGGGTTTTACTGCAACTCTCCAATTAATTATCAAGATATCCATGAACCAGATGAGGTGTGGCCATGTGTTTTAGAGCTGGGGTGCCCAACGCTGCATAAAATCATGAAGGACTGGGACTGTTAACCACTCATCTACACACCTCCACGCTCGGCCAAAGTTCCAGCCAATCCAAATGCTTGCGATATCCCAGACTGCAGAGCATTTCTGCTAAAGCTAAAGCTACTCAGTGTGACAGTGACTGTGTGAAGCCCCTGAGCAAGTGAATTTGAAACCCTGTACTACAAGAAATGGAGTGACTGAAACACCTTGGTAGCCAGTAAAGAACTAAACATGACTAAGCTGACTGTAATACTCCTACAGAAGATGGCCCCAGCTGAAGCATCACTGGTACTGGTTTGTACCAACATGTCTAGCAGAGTTGAAGCAGCAGAGAATGCAAACATTGAAGGTTTTCACAATGCACTAGTCTGCCTTGGTCCAAAACTCAATTCAAGTCCTGTCCCAAGCTAACACACAAGACTAGCCTGTCAAGGCTAAAGTGTCAAGGCTAGCACATAGGACTAGCGTGTGAAGGCTAACACACAAGGGTAAAGTGTCAAGGCTAGCAAATAGGACTAGCGTGTGAAGGCTAACACACAAGGCATGTGATGTGCACCCTATGCTGGAACTGCTTCTTATATCGTCAGTGGACAAACTAATAAATACATTTAATAAAAAATAAAATAAATTAATTCTCCTTATTCATATTCCAGTCAGGCAGTGCATGGCCAGCTCATTAGCAGTTGTGTTTTTACAGCAGGGTGCACAGGCTCAATCCAGACGGGTGGCAACAGTGTGGGCCGATCTGGAGGGAGGAAGAGGTACTCATACTCACTGCAACACTGTCCTGCAAGACAAAGACACAGACAGGGCAAACAAATTCTTTAATATTGCAAAAAAAAGAAAGAAAAATTATATAAAAAGTATTATATATGTATATATAAATGACTTCACTCTGATAGCTGTACTAGTACACTAGAAGGCTTTTTTCCTGCTGCTTAAAATTCTTTTTTTTTATCACATATGGCTAAATGAGTCAGGTGTGTGTGTGTGTGTGTGTGTGTGTGTATGTGTGTGTGTGTGTGTGTGTATGTGTGTGTGTGTGTGTGTGTGTGTGTGTGTGTGTGTATGTGTGTGTGTGTATGTGTGTGTGTGTGTGTGTGTGTGTGTGTGTGTGTGTGTGTGTGTGTGTGTATGTGTGTGTGTGTATGTGTGTGTGTGTGTGTGTGTGTGTGTGTGTGTGTGTGTGTGTGTGTGTGTGTGTGTGTGTCACCTCTCCCTTGGTGGATGACGGCCGTTCTGCTGAACTGTTGGAAGCTGTCAACAACCTGCAGGGAAACATCAATCTCATTAGCACCGGGAAACACACATGTAAACACACACGCACGCACACACACACCACCAGCACGCCAAGCATGTTCTAAATATGGAGTGAAAAGCCCAACTTCATCTCCAGGGCTCATGATGAAGCAGTTGAGCTCAATTAACATACCAGTGCAACACGTCTGGAGAACAAAGGTGCAGCACGAGAAGAGGGGACAGGAGAGAGGGATGGAGAGAGAGAGAGAGAGAGAGAGAGAGAGAGAGAGGACATGAAAATGTGAGAGGGACAAGCAGAGAGTGAGAGAGAGAGAGCACCAGAGAAAGAAAGACGTCTGCCCTCAGAGAGACCGGTGCGTGTGGTGGCAGTGACGGTCCTCTTACTGGTCCTCTTTGAAGTACGTGAAACCCACAAAGGGCAGCTGGTTGCCCACGAAGGCCTTGGGCGTGGGGAACGTCTCCACGTCTCCTTTGTCCTCCTCGATCTCGTCAAAGTTGCTGGTGTCCACGTCGCTGCTCAGTTCTGGCACCACGGGTGCAGAAGCTGGTGCGGAGACGGAAGATGATGAACGCCACCACACCCACACAGCACATGCCGAACGTACGGGGGTGGTGGTGGTGGTGGGTTTATGGGGGCAGGTTTAGTCTGACTCACTTTCTCGGATCGTGTCGAAGGTCCACTGGTCGTTTTTGAAGAAGGGGTGCCTCTTAATCTCCTCCACGCCGTTACGGCCTAAACGGACCTCCCTAATAAACAACAACAACAGTAACAATTCAACAGTCACTGTGAGTTTAGATGTTTCTCCCGTCCACCGATTTGTGGTAGGCTCAGATCTCAATGACTATTTGCTGTCATTTCAATTTTTGAGAAGTTTACTGTCCGTTGAAGTTAATACTGAGAATATCAGTTGTCCATTATCAGGTGGACCTGTACAATAGTATATATACATTATACTGTATTGCATTATGTAATGAGAACCGTGCACCCAAAATAGATGTATACCAACTTGTGAGAGTCCCTAAGGTGTGAATATTTGGTGTTTGCCATGCTGAGGTTGGAATGGTATCGGAGCTACGGAGATGAGAAGAAGTCCAGCGGACCTGTCTGTCAGGAAGGCACAGATGATGTTCTTGGCCTCCTTCGAGATCTCCACCTCATCTGGGAAGTTGAGCGAGTTCTTGTGGTCCATGATCTTACTATAGGTGCCCACCAGCGAATCAGCATAGAATGGTGTATCGCCTGTTCACACACAGGCGCACACACACACACACACACACACACACAAGCACACACAAGCACACACAAGCACACACAAGCACACACTCTTCACAAAATGAGCTGACCAGGTATAAGATGATTTGTGTCCTCCCCCACCCTCTCACACACACACACCACAACTCACCCACGAGCATCTCGAAGATGAACACTCCCACAGACCACCAGTCGCACTCTCTCCCGTAGTAACCGTCTCCTCCCTGCGACTTGAGCACCTCGGGTGAGATGTAGTCGGGCGTGCCCACCGCCGTGTCACAGCGCACCATGCCCGCCTGCAACCACACAAGCCCAGCTCACCGCCGCGAATGTACACACCGCCGCTCCGTATCGCCCCCTGGTGGCATTTACACGTAGGACATTTTAGCAGACACTCCTTGCCAGAGACTTATAAAAATTCAAGATACCCATGAACCTGACCGCTCCTACGGTCAGGGTTAGACTAGCAGAACACAAGTGCCCTCCATGAAAGAAGCCGGTTGATGTCATATAGTCTCATCTGGAGCTTCTGATGCATCTGACACAAGGTCGTTGGTTTTGTCTAAAACTACATACAACACAACAAATGCTACAAGTTCCTGGTTTGGCGTTTTATGAGCCTGTCCTACCTGGGTATGATCAGACAGAGTTGGTATATATGCCTTTGTATTTTTCATGGCACATGTGATACTGCAACTATACACCAGGGGGCAACCTCACACAGAAGCAGCGAGGCCTCCCACACAAATGAGGTGAAACTCTTTTCATCCTGGTTGCAAACAGTGCCGGTGCTTTAGATGGATAATTGCTGTTTCATCTTTCAATAACCGTCCTGCACACTGAACTGTGTGTACATTGAACTAAAAGTCAGGTGGCCAAAAGTCACGCAGTCAGCAACTGAGTTTTATCCATGTTTCCCGCCCTACAGCCTGGAAAGGTCGCACTAAGGGCAGGCACTTCTGCATGTGAGTGCGCCCTCTACAGGTCAACCATGAGAGGACGCCCTACCTGCCTGGTGTTGCCCATTTCAACCTTTTTTAAATTTAACCAATTCAACTAAATCTTTTGATTTGATTTTGTTTAGTCAATCACAAGCATCCTCAGTCACCAAGAAGGTGTAAATCTGAAACCATATCAGGAAGTGCATCTCCCTCTGGTTTTACATAAAAGCGTCTGTCATCATTGAAAAAAACCTCGAAACCCAGACTGTGGTCCATACGAGCGAGTCAACGGAGGACGTACAGTCTCAAAACTGGGCATAGCCATCGTTTTTTGAAAATAGTTTTTAAGCTGTGCTAATTATTTGTACGAGACATCCATCTCCTCAGGTTCTTCAGCACCATAAACACGACTACATAAGAGACTCGCCCCAGCACGGCGGATCAGAGGAACCAGGGGCCACTCGGAGCGGGGGCCCAGGGCCCCGGGAAGCCCTTACCAAGTCCATCTTCATGCAGGTGCCGAAGTCGGCGAGCTTGAGGT
>NW_027506869.1:1740119-1807619 GCF_052324685.1 Brachyhypopomus gauderio
TCGATGTTCTTGTTCTTACGTAGAGCGGGGAAGTCCAGGTCCAAGACCAAGGCGTTCATGGCATCCTGAAACAGAAGGCGAGACGCATGGGTGAAGGTCTGACCTCTCATGTCTTCTGCTCATGTGGGTGAAATGAAGCGCAGTTGAGGGATACAGGTTAGTTGAGATTTAGCTGAGACACATTTGAGACACACGCATCTGAAAGACAAACCCACCTGAACCTCAACCCCCCCCACCCCACCTTTGAACACAAACCTCCACACAATCTTTTAAGTGATTTGTAATTTTGCCGTTTTCAAAACGTGATCTCGTCATCTTGTCTTGAATGCATGACCTTCTCCGCCAGCCACCTTTGAAACTCAACAGGTGCTCCCGATAGTCACAAACAACACAAAGAAATTAACATCGTAGCAAACATTATGAATGGAGTTACTATGAACCTCTATGTAGTATTTATATTTCCACCTCACAAACGACATTAATTAAACCTCTCGTCAAAAATCTCCTCCATACACCTCACTGACGAGCTGTCAGAACTAAACTGAACACATAAAAGTCCCCTGCCTAGGCTGGTCTGCAAGAACCAGTAAGAGGCCCTTAGATCTGAGGGACTCTTATTCTTTAAACTGCTCACCACAGTTGGGCCAGTGCGTCCTCTGGCACACTGAGAAAGGAAACGCACTTGGAACAATTAACCCAGCGCTGTGGGTGTGTTGCTGGGCACAGGCAGCCGTGGCAGAGGGGCGGAGTTACAGAACGGCTGCAGCTCTGAAGCCGTTTGAATGGAGCCCTGACTGTTGTAGTTTACATACCAGACAGTATCTCAATGGAAACGCTTCCCGGAAACCATTCGAACAACACAGCAGCCCCCTCGTGATGGCTGGTGTTTGGCAGACGGGGTGTAATATGGCTCCGGCCGCTACTTACTAAACGAACGAAGATGTTAATAGAGCTGCAACGCAAATATAAACCGTCTCCTTGGACCCATGCATCAAAACTGTTTCCTGTCTCTCCCTTTATGGGTGTGTGCATACATGGTTTGTGTGTGTGTGTGTGTGTGTGTGTGTGTGTGTATTACGTAGGTGAGATGAACAATGATTATGCCGCCAACATTTCTCCACATGAGCCTTGCGTCTTGGCTGATTAATATTAGATGTTTAATGTACTGTTTAAGAAGTACTAAAGTACACAAGTATGACGATTGACAAGCTGGTAGGATCCCACACACACACACACACACACACACACACAGGGAGGAAGTGACTGATTCTGCTGACAGCTCCAGGGATGGGACAGCGATGGTGTGTGTGTTTTGGGTGGGGGAGGTCCTGGACTGACATCATTTCCTCTTTAGCTGTGCTTTCTCACTGGAGAGCAGGAAGGCGTTACACACACAACGAAGACTGCACAACACTATCCAGTGCAACCAGTTAGATCCCAAACACACTCTCCCCATGTGATTCCCTGTTGTTCTCATACTGAACGGTGGGCCCTGGTGATTCAGAAGGACACTACATGGTTTCGGCAGGCTGAAATACCAAGACAGCAGCCACTGTTTCTCTCTGCTGTGTTTATTAGCACCAGCGTTTTATTGTAGAACTTATTTTTACTAAATAAGTATGTTTTACATTAAATACATTTTAAAAATGCATAAATGCAGCCTCTGACTTCAGCTGTGTGCGTGCGTGCGCACGTGTGCACAGCATAAAATCAGGAGAGCAAGTCTTCTGTGGATCAATTTCAGTGTGAACTCAACATTAAAATGGGGAAATCGAGTGATCAGAGTGGCTCTGAACAAGGTAATTGGTGCTGGACTGGTGCCTGAATTTCGAAAATCTTGTGGGGTTTCCACCTGCAGCAGTGAGACTACAGTGAATGGTTAGATCACGGATGAATGTTGAGCGTAAAAAGGGGATGTAAACAACTCGTCAAACAAAAGGGTTCGGGGGCGGATGTGAGGAATTGTTGTGACCAACAGGCTCAGAGCAGTCAAGCCAAGCCAACTGTAGCTGAATTCAACGCCGCTGCCCCAGCTAACATGCCTGAACACACAACTCCTCGAACCTGAGCACGGATGGGCTAAAACGGAAGATGACCGGTTGGGAGTACTCCCGCTGTCTAAAGGCAACAGGCCAGACTCCAGTTGGACACTGGTGGGGGCCCCTACCGGCCCGGACGCCAACGTTGGGAACAAAGATGACACGAGGGTCACAGCCATTGCTCCCGTTATTCCAAATTCTCCTTCCACCGCTCAAACTTTTTGAAGCAATGCTCATTTGTTGAGTATAACGTAACATCTCTAAAAGCTTCAGGCATTTTTCATGAAATGTTGCTTCTTTAAAAGGAACCATCCACTACTTCTTGAAGCCCGTCAGTAAAGCACTGCTCCAGTTACGGGCAGAACAAGACTCTCTGCTATAGCTATAAAAGGCATTCCTGCAAAACAAAACACTTTATATCGGATTCCAAATTCAAAAATAGATGGCTGGAGCGGTTATGGGGAGAAGGGGGAGGAGGGGGGGTAATAACCTGGGGCAGGGGGTTCAACTGTAGTGCTTGAGGAACACTGACCCAGCATTCACCAACACTCACACTCCAATGGCTTTGGAACGGTCCAGAAAGAAAACTGACAAACCAATCAGGGTCAACGAGGGAGAACAATCTAGAACATTCCAGAGGCTTCTTCAGAAAAGCCAAGGCGTGTCTTGGGGGAGAATGTTCTGACAGAAGCTTTAAAATCACTTTAACCTGAAGGAGAAGCACTGGCATGTAGCAGGTCAGGAGATGTGATGATAACATGAAGACAGGAGAAACAATTCTGCACCATGTTGCGATTTGGCTTCTGGAAGCCCCCTGCAAGAACTTTAGTTAGGCACTTAGCCACTTAGCCGTTTTACCTCAGTAGTTGGCATGACAACCTGCCTCAAGGAGATTCGCAACATCTGCTATTTTTATCGCTTTATTGGTTTATATGGAACGACGGACAGACAAACGAATGAGAACAATACAGCACTCTGCTGAACTCCATAGAGTAGCACTCCGAGTACTGTCTGAGTCATTTAGTGTCCACACACACACACACACCTAATCTGACTTGCACTCGGTGGTATAATTACCATGGATATGCCTCATAACCATAATCGTTCTCTTGCGCACTGGTTAACAGCTAGTTGTTACCAACTGTCAGCTGTGAGCTTGACAGCTGAACACATTTCCCCCTTCTGTAATGCTCATTGTGTGAAACTGCACTATCCTGACAGATGGGAAGCCTTCACGAGACATATACATAACTTACTGTGGTGGAGGCACAATTCTAGGGACACTAAACGAATACCAAATTAACGATAAATAAATAAGCGACTAAAATTAGCAACGTGCAAAGTCACGGAGTCACTTGTGTGATGTTTGCTACCGGTCACAAAGTCAAAGCATGGTCTCCTTAGATGAAAGGTGAGATGCAGCCCTTGGCTGGAGTGTGTTTCATCACACACACACACACACACACACACACACACACACACACACACACACACACACACACACACACACACACACACACACACACACACACACACACACGATGAGGTCACAGCATAAGTGTTTGGTCAACGCTAGATTAGCCGAACCACAGACTAGCTGTTAACATGGGCTACCTTCAACCAAGCACTGTGATCATGCTTCACATCATTCAGGGTGATTCATTCAGTCATTCAGGGTAAACGACATGCAAAGCAGGATGCTGGACGGAAACCAAAATATTTCAGTAACAGGTTTAATGTTGGTCACATGGGGCGAGGCAGACGAAGAAAAAACATCTATAAATGGCTGGTTCTCATTAGCATGACCACTGTGCCTATGTGACAACACACACTCACCGACACACAAACACACAGAGTTGGCCAAAATACTAACCATTTAAAGTGTTTTCTGCATGATGGAAAACCACCAGGAAACCTTTAATGCAAACCACCACTCAAAAATCTTCACTGGAAGATCATAATCTATTATGTGTTTCTGTGCACATAAAAAAAAACATTCGGTTGCTCAACACAAAATGTGTGGTGAAGGAATTCTGAGTATGTTTTCCCACCAGTCGAAGAGATCAAAGTGTAAAGCCAGACACTTAGTGATGATTGTACTCATGACTGAACTGCAAACCTGAGCCATTTGAACAAGATTTTGAACAAAAATTAGACAGACTATTTGGGGAATTTCTCTTGTTTGGCCCCCTTTACTAAGCACAAGGGCACGTCACCGAACCAAACGGTCTTTGCGGTGTTACGAGAACATTGCGAAAATATTAAAGAACACTTCCTGGTCGTTTTTCCCTGGCGGCGGGGCCTGAGGGGAAGTGTGGGGAGTGAGTCACCCGCAGCAGCGTTGAGGGAACGTTTGGGAAGCGTTAGGGGAACGTTTCCCGCTGGGGTCGAGGGGATGAAGGCAGAGGAGCCGGCAGCAGGCAGCTGCAGCACTGTTCTATGTAAAAATGAGAAGGCCCCCATCACAGCACCTTATAAGGCAGTGTTTCGCCTTAGCACTCGTGGAGGGGGAGGGGGGAGGGCAATGGAAATAAGCACTGGAAAAATAGAAGGAAGCAATTATTACAATTATTTAAGAGGTTTCTGTATATCTTTTTCTCCCTGTGGGTCAAAAATGGACACACCCACTTAAAGAAAGTACATCTAGTGCAGGTTTAGTGTCGAGTCTGCGTCAGTTTAGTGTAGAGTCAGTGTTGGGTTTCAGTGAGTGTTGGTTTAGTGTAGAGTCAAGTGTATCTTTCAGTGAGTGTTTAAAAGTTGTTAGTGTTGATTTCAATCAGTGTTGGTTTAGTGTAGAGTGTTGGATTTTAGGAAGTGTTGTTTAGTTTAGAGAAAGTATTGGGTTTCAGTCATTGGTTTAGTACACAGAGTATTGGGTTTCAATCAGTGTGTTGGTGCAGTGTAGATAGTCTTGGGTTTCAATCAGTGTTGGTTTAGGGTAGATAGTGTGTTGGGTTTCAATCAGTGTTGGTTTAGGGTAGATAGTGTGTTGGGTTTCAATCAGTGTTGGTTTAGTAGAGTTGTGTGGGGTATAGGATTGCTGAGGATCACACACCCACTTCCCAAAACACTAAATTCATAATGTAGTGATTGCTAATGGACCTTTTCAGTCTTCTAACTTCAGATTAACTTAAGGGTTAACATTTTCTCCACTCCAAATGGACAACTCTTACTAGCAACCTTTGTAACAGAGAGAGAATTACATTCACATACACATCGATCCAGCCATGAATCTATTAGTCCATGCCTCAATTCATCCATCCTCCATAATGGATTAAAAGCAGGTTTAGCCAAAGGCGCACGTGCATGTCAGAGAGAGAGAGCCCATAGTTTGTCTGGAAAGAACCGTTTACCGATGAGATCTATGCGATCGTTCCCGTGCATTTTGTGTCGTCCCTGATATCACTGAATGCCATCACAATTTGTACGTCAACGATGTTCAAACCAAGAGAAAAAGAAATAATGCACTGACACTTAATAAACACGCCATGATAAAAGCCTCTCTATCCTTCCCTATACATGTTTTCACATATGGCACCTGTTTGACTTCACTCAAGAAGCACAGGTGTTGTTCCTGCTTCTTAGTCTTTGGGGAAATCATTCAACATTCATTATTTTATTCCCCCGTACCCCCTTCACAGGGCCTTCAAGAAGTATAGTTCTGAATCTAGTCACTTTCATAATCTAATGATGCTAGCTTCCTTTGGACTCACACACCAAATACATCAAAGATCAAGGCCATCCCTAATGGTGACCACCATCATTTACTTAATTTGAAGAAGGTTTAAGGTATTCTCTCACACAATTGGAAAAGCTTTGGTTGTGTCCATGTCACAATCTGGGGGGAAAAGGACATGTTCTCTGCCATCTCAATGATCGCAAGACACAAACATGCAATAGGGCTGTTTTTACCAGAACAGTTAGCACACCTTTTCTCAATTCCTGTTCAAAGTGTGATTCCGAATGAGCTGCAAAATGAATGCTCTTGAAAACAGCCATAATTTTAGAGGGGGACGGGGTACGTGGGGACTCGTCCCCCTCAGTAATTCCTGCTCACACTGCTCATATAATGTGCTAGGTTGAATCATAGCAGTTGAATCATAGCAGTCCTTGGAGGAACCCTGAAGGCACAATACGCCATGATTACGTCCAATGTGCATTAAAGAGCTCTGTAGCCAATTCATTTATATATGTGCTAGCAAAAACATGGCCCTCAAAACTGAAAACAACTCCGTCTAGAGCCACACATGACTCCTCCCCTCTATAGTTTGGTCACACCTACTTCCAGGACCTCACGAGAGTTCAGAGTGGTCTTCAAAGCCACACTGCACAAGAACATACTCTTCTTGGCGCTAGCAAGCTCACGTCCTTAAAAAACAGTCAGATTAGCCACAACTGCACAGCTAACGTCACTGTAATCTCCAGACGAAAGCAGGCAAATGCAAGCATGTTCACATGGTTTGGATTCACCTTTCCTCAGCACCGATGTGCAAGGAAGCCGGGATTGAATCCCAGCTGTGCCACACTGTGCCAACACAGGTAGTTTGGCTTTGCTCCCGGACCCAAGCACCTGGAGGCTGGCACTGGTTGGCAGGATTGCGTGCTCCTCATGCCCACGCGGTTCGGGGTACGAGATTCTGCTGGGCTGCCTACTTAAATGTGAACACAACAGCCCCACTGGTTTTTGTGCTAAATAAACATATTCTGGCTTGGATTACTTGGTTTGATTAGGAATGTCGGGCACTGTGTGCCGCTCATCTTGGGATCCGCTGTGTGGTATGAACTTGTTGCCGTCCAGTACAACGCTAAAATACCCAGGAGCGGCACGCTGTACTTTCTGGGAGCAGAGGCCTTCACAGAAGACCGCAAAGCTGCATCCTCTCCAGACGGGTCTGGCCTCGGTGACGGCGAGATAAGATCAAACAATCCCAAGACAACAATAAACAGCCTCAGCGTCCAACAGGGCTTTCCCCTGAGCTGGGTTTGGTGGAAAGATGATACGTCCGTGAGAACGCTCGCGAGGCAATCAGAAGGGAACGAAAATACTCCCATTGTGCATTGTGCCGCTACAGGCGTCATTTCGACTGTCAGGTACGGGGGCGTGCCTTTTGAGAGGGGTGTGGCTATGTGAGTCCGTCCAGCACAGCAGATGGGGAGGAGAGAGAGAGAGAGAGAGAGAGAGAGAGAGAGAGAGAGAGAGAGAGAGCAAAGGGAGGCTGTTTTGTAACAATCTACCATGGGCTCTGTTGCTCTTGTAGTCACAGCGGGCCAAAGCTTTGTGGTTACAGCTCTCCTGACGGCGGTGTACGTGATGTAACTCACTGGCAAACCGTCGGGGCCGACCACGCACTGATCTTCTAGAGGGGGAGAAGAGTAAAGGGGCTTGAGAAGGGGAAGGAAAGAGCGCACTGCCCCTCCGCCGAGCTTCCTGGCTGGGGCTACTGGCCGTGTCCGGTGCGGGGTGCTGGGAGTCTAGTTTTGGAGGTGGTAAGTTTGACTTCACGAGGATGTGCAGAGAGGAATCCGAGCAGGGTGTTGGTGCACTGTTTTTGTTTCAAGCACAAAAGCCACAAGCTCAGACAGACATGCATGCATGCACGCGAGCGCACGCACACACACACACACACACACACACACACACACACACACACACACACACCTCAAGGGAAGATGGAAAGAGAGAGGAGGAACACAGATAAGGTGCCATCAACATTCCAGCTCGCAGCACGATCGCCCGTTATCTCCGCCTGCTCAGTCCAGAGTTCCAGACGAGCAACACCTCAAATGTGCAAACTTTGGCTTCCCTACAGCGACGGTCACTGTCCAGACAGGCTTTAAGGAATGCCACGGCCCGTCTGCTCCCTCCCCTTTCATTCTCGCGGCCATCTCGGACAACGCGGTGGCTCAGGGACGTGGTTTGCTGTGGTTTGGTATCTGGTTTTGTCTGTGAAAACACGTGTTCCTCTCAGTCGTACATTATCGCCATTACGTGCTCCTGCAATGGGCCACATGGACTAGCTAAGCATTAACTCAACCCTGATCTTTACCTTTGCCCCATGGGGAACTAACCTCTCTTCTCTCGTCTGATGCATTTCAACATTTGCTCCACAACCCACAACACACCCTGGAGTACGAATGTCACCCGCAAAACACGAGAGAGGTCGTTTTAAAACCATAAGCCAATTTTAATCGATAGCCCTATTTAACCACAGGTTTCACCGTGACTCATCGCTCCAAAACACACAGCGGTTCAGTTTTCCATTTGACAACATCAGAGGTCAACACGCGTGCTCGTTGTCGTAGCTCTACACTGGGATTATGCTCACCACCACTCTTATGTGGTGACGGACCTCCTCGGACGGAGAGCGAAGACGTGAGGACGAGTGAGGACAAGACGGCGAGAGACGGCCGTCTTGCGGGACAAACGGCCCAGTTAAGCATTTACCAAGCCAAACTCAAAATCCCTAGTGCTTGTGTCATGAAGGAAACTTTCTTAAAGCCAGAAGGCCACAGCCAATAACACATGGACTTAATCTTGTTCTCTTCGTTAATGACTAATCGGAACTGAGACAAAAGGCCGAAGCGTGAGCGCTCAATACAGGGGCAACCGCACGCATCTACGGTAGATATTCAAGGGATGAGCAGAAGTGTGAGATGAACTCCAGATCTTCTAGAGTTAGATCCACTGGGTTTACTGTTCCACATTTATGGACTGGAAACCTTTGCACCAAAAGCAACATTAGTGCACTAAACATCTACGCAGGTATGTATGTCCATCCAACAGTCCATCCATCTATCTATCCTTCCATCTCACTCACTCACTCACACATATGTGAATGAAGCTGTGAGTACAACAGCCAGCAGCCTTGTCTTGCAAATAGGCATTAAGCATAATCCTGGATAGCCGAGACTAATCAGCTTGAGTTTGAGGTAATGACAAAATAAATGAGCCAAAATGGATTTGTTTGTGTTGGAGAGGGCAAGTGTGTGTGTGGTGCACGGAGACATGACATTTCAAAATCTGAGAATGAATTAATGAATGTCTGAAACACACACACACACACACACGTACTTACAAAAACTATGAACTGCATGGACACATATACACACACGCACGCACGCACACAAACAAAACACAGGACTCTCATTGCTATCTTCTGCTCTAAGTTAAAGTAGAAAAGTATGGTACCAGGGCTATAAAAGGTAGAGAGACAGAGAGAGAGAGAGAGAGAGAGAGAGAGGTGGAGATTTACTCCCACACACTGCTTCCCATCTCTCGTCTACTGTGTGCATCTCTCTATCTACCATCCCTCCATTTCTTTCCCTGTTTCTCTTCTGGGACCAAAACACATCCTTCAAAACGCTGAGGACTTTCCATACGCCGCAAATGTGTCAACTTGGCTGACATGTAAGCAGGCCAGGCCTCTGAGTCACGGCCTATATCCATGCTCCAAAAGGCGTCCTAGCCTCATCTTATAAAGAGACGAAATTAACCATTCCACCACAAACAGGACAATTCAGTGTGTATAGTTGACGCTTCAGTCTTGTATACATATACCGGTGAACTACGCTTTTGCAACATGTCGCACCGTGACGTGTTGAGGTTCTTTTGACAGCCTTGTGGCGCGTGATTAAACACGTGTTAACAACATATTTCTGCTGGACAGATCTTTTGAGCTGTTGGAGAATGAACGCGTGCTTAAAGTCTTTTAAATCAGAAGATGCCTCTGATCCAAAAAATGCAGCATCTGCGTCAGAGCACCCCTCATTCCTGAGCCTCGCGCAGACTGGGCTCGCTCGCTGCGCACCACGACGATGGCGCGTGCATCGGGTCATGACGTCGGCCAGCGACGCCACGTCAAAATAACAAGAGTGACGGCGCGCGCGGCACAAGCTGCCAGTCGTGCCAACCGAGTCTCCTCGCGCAGCCGATAGCGGGGACACCAAACGGGCAACTTCCTGGTACCACGTTACCGCGTGGGCAGTAACTTCTTGAACGCAAAAGAGAGAATCAACACATTTTTCCTAAACCAAATGCCACCCGAGAGAACCGAATTGATCATTAAATTCATACCGATGTACTGATGCTGTACGTGCGTAAGCAGGTCGCGTGTTATGAGCTCTGCTCGCGATCAGGACCACGCAAACATCCAACACTGGCATTGTCTACAACAAAATAACTCGCACACTACAGGAAGTAGGAATTACGAAATTTGTGATGTTGAAGGCCAACAATATTACTATATTTGGTGCGAGCAGAGACGAGTCAGAAGTTGACTTAGTATAGCTATTCAAATATGGCAAGATCGTGAGAAATTCTGACGATCTTGTGCAAATCCATCATCACAAGAGCGAAACGACGACACGAAGCGCAGAGCTCGTGGAGAACAGGCACACCTGCAAGAAGTGTTACCGATCTAAACACGGCACACACACGTAATGTCACCGGTCAGGCTTGTGGCGCAGGCCACGTTCACGTGTGACGCGCAGAGCAACAATGTTGCGTTGCACGCTCGTTTTCCTTTATTTCGGTCCGCGGAACCAGGCGACGGCGCCTTTGAAGTATGAAACATTAACGAGGAGGGTGGCTCTCACCAGTAAACTTTCCAAGTTGATCGCAGACCGTGGGTCTTTGATCATGGCTTCCAGTTTTTTCAGCCTGTTCTCCATCCTTCTCTCCGCCCCGTGAGACATGATCTCCTCGCTCGTGTGCAACGCGATCACCGCCGAGCGCTCTCGCAAACTTTCTGACTTTGCATTTAAAAATCGTCTCCTCTTCGCTCCCGGGCTGCGGCCGGAGGCCTGAACACCCTCCGACTGGCCACTCTCCCCAGATCCTCGGGACTGGCACGATCCAGGATAAAGAAGAAGACAAAAACTAGTAATCCAGCGAGAAGAGAGACGTGCTTCTCAAACTTGTGGATGGACCTACGGAGGAACAGTTCAAGAACTGCGCGACAGGTCCGCTTCTCTTTCCATGTTCCCATAAGAGACCGGCAGCCTGACTTCGACGGCGCGATTAAAGTTTGGATCGAGTGAGGATTCAGCAGCAGGGCGTTTTCTAGCCCCTCCCCCTTTTTCGGGTCCCTCCCCCTTTTTTCGGGCTCTCCGCTTCGGCTTCGTCTCAGTTCAAACGTTCATAAAGAACCGCGCCGCTCTCAAAACACCGCCCGTTCCGCCGCTATATCGCCACGTACAATGAACTCCCAGTTTCAAGACGTCCAAAAAGTTGTTTTTTCAGTTCGTTTGTGTGTTATTTCGTTCCGTATGTCGGATAAACGTCAGCGCATCTCGTCGGTTGGAGGCTTCGCGTCCTCCTCCGCCGCCCGTTCCCCGTAAAGTATTCCTCGGTTATTCCCGCAGTTCCCTCGCGCGCGTTCCTCTGACATCAGCAGCGTTCTCTTACCCATAAAGCCTCGCTTCTTCTCTCGCGCGCCCGCGGACAGGCACGCGGGAGGGTGCGCGTGCCCTCCGGTGGACGCAACCTTCAGCCCGTCTACAAGGTACGAGGATCCGTCGGTTCAAAAGAACTTGTTTATTATTATTTCTCCAGACATTTTGAGGGATTAAACAAACCTTCATAGTCTGGTAAGGTAAGGTTACCTGTTTTATTTTGTTTAAATATACCTTCATGAAACTGTCATTTCTGTATTATTAAACAATTGTGCTTGTAAAACCAAAACAGCAATTTACAACAGGTAAACTTAGGTACATATTCAACTGTGACCGAGTTTAAAATGTACCCGATACGCCCATAAATGACAGTTTCATAACTGTCAGAGTTTTATTTAACTATTGAATCAAGTGTTTCTCTAAAAACACAGAATATTTTTTTTATTTTACAAAACCATTTTAGACTTGACCTCCCTCTACATTTCACCATTAAACAAATTTGATCTCTAGATAATTAGTTGGTTGGACTGAAAGAGAGTGAGTGTTGAATATCTATGGTATGGATTGACAGCAGCCAGAATTGTTTAACATATTATCACAGATTGAATTACTTAACCTAATAGAGCGTTACCTAATGTCTCCACTGTTTATTATGTATTTTATATTAATGGTGTTCTCTTATTTTAAATCGTAAATTACATATTCTTAAGTAGTCTGTTCCTATCCAACTATAGCCCCCCCTTCTAAAAGCGACTTCTTGTAAAAAAATGTAACTTGCTAAGCGTGAATGAGACAAACAAGATACACGAAATACCACGCGCCTAAAATAAATAAATACATATTAGAAATGGTCGACATCGCCCTCTCGTGGACAGAAGACACATACGGATGAACTTTTTTGTACACAGACGTGCATTCCATCCAGTAGAGAGAGCCACTAGTGATCTGGTGAAAGTGTATAGTCGAATTTACAGAGTTAATCAGAGCTGAAGTTCCTGTGAATATTTAAACTTCATCTAAGAAGGATATGGCAGATGTTTTAACTGAAGATAAACTAAAATGGCTGCTGCTGGAAAATGCAGTCTTCACATGAATTATTCACCAGCACGCCGAGTGTGGATAAACGTTTGTTATATAATCAATTACAGAAACCATATAATCTGAATAACACCTAATCCAGGTACATAAAATAAATTATTTAAAAAATGAAAGCTGATGTTTAGGGCGTTTCTTATATTAAGATGTAATGTACATTCCAGTCCACACCTGTTTTTCCACACAAGCGTGAATCACTTCCTCATGAAGCAATACATAAGCAAAACTAAAATGACAGTCATCAAAATGCATGTGCTGATCATACTGGAAGAAATGCGACATTAGCGTCCTAGACTGTGAAGCCAGCGCGGGCCCTGACGTGATTACACACCCTCCACCCACGTCTCCCTCTGAAGGCCCCTGCCAGCATGATCGCCCACACACAGAATAACATTAGCACGCTGGCATCAAGAGTCCGGGCGGGCAGCCAAACACAACAACAACTACAACCCCCAGAATGTTCCGCCTGTTAGCTGTATCTCTGCGAAACCGGACTAATATCTAGCACAAATGACCTCGAATTATCGCTTTATTTTTGTGTATTTGTTTATAAACCCAAGCCAAAAACGCTGAGTGTGCTTGAGTGAGGGAGCAGAGTCCTACATTCCTCACAGCTCTTTAAAGGAGCTTTCTTATACTGTCAAACAAATTTAAGCTACTTTCTTTGAACGTCTAATGTAAAAAAAAAAGTGCTCACACACGAAAAAACAAAATCGAATCACACCTACACAGGGACTTAAAATGAGCACGCGGGATCACGGAGACGCCAAATGTGTGAAGTGGGGACAGAGGCAGCAAGAGACAGAGGCTGTAGCCTAAAGTTTTTATTATCCATCACATAAAGACCAAAGGAACTCGGGCCACTTGGCAAATGTAACAAGACGTATACTCAGGAGTCCAGAAAGAGAGAGACAGGAGTCCACAGGTGACGGGAGCTTCGGTGCAGAGCAGGCTACTTCCCACGATACGAGGAGAAGGTGAAGGTTGAATGCGCAGCACTGGACAGCATGGCCTGTGGACTTTAATTAGGCCTAGTATTGATGAGGAACAGGTGTCAATACTGGGGTGACAGTGATGAGGGGAGTGGTCTGGAATGAGAGGGTGTGCTCGTGTGGGAGTGGGTGTGAGTGACTGTGAGGGTGTGCTCGTGTGGGAGTGGGTGTGAGTGACTGTGAGGGTGTGCTCGTGTGGGAGTGGGTGTGAGTGACTGTGAGGGTGTGCTCGTGTGGGAGTGGGTGTGAGTGACTGTGAGGGTGTGCTCGTGTGGGAGTGGGTGTGAGTGACTGTGAGGGTGTGCTCGTGTGGGAGTGGGTGTGAGTGACTGTGAGGGTGTGCTCGTGTGGGAGTGGGTGTGAGTGACTGTGAGGGTGTGCTCGTGTGGGAGTGGGTGTGAGTGACTGTGAGGGTGTGCTCGTGTGGGAGTGGGTGTGAGTGACTGTGAGGGTGTGCTCGTGTGGGAGTGGGTGTGAGTGACTGAGGGTGTGCTCGTGTGGGAGTGGGTGTGAGTGACTGTGAGGGTGTGCTCGTGTGGGAGTGGGTGTGAGTGACTGTGAGGGTGTGGGAGTGCGCGGCCTCTGGTGGCCTCTAGGCTGACCCACCGTGACGAAATGAATATTTAATGATATTCAAAAGTGGCTGAATCAGAACTGACTCAGTAGTGTAGCCATATACATTTGTTGCCCTTAATATGTAAATACCCAGTTATTACTACTCCACACCAGACTTCACATGACGTTGTCAACAGCAGGCATTACCATTTTCATTTCATTCAAATGTCTTGGTACAAGAGCCACTCAGCAAGGTCTACTTAGAAACCACTGATCAAGGTTTATTAAGGACATATAAATGTTATATAATGCCTTTAAAATGGTAGCTGAGGCTGTGCAGTAGTTATAATTGTTTGGTTTCGCGAAGCCATGTGAGTCGACACGACGCTCCCTTCATTTTGAATATCCGTTGACAATCTGTGATTCTTTCTGTAGGTTTTGACACCATGTTGAGTGCCAGAAAGCGCTGAGTCAGATTCCCTCTGCTGAACCCGACTGTACTGTTGAAATTCTGACTCTGAACTACACACCAGAAAGAGTCTGTAATATAGCAAATACATCCTGGAAAGGGAAAAGAAAAGGCTTGGAAAGAAGAAGTCTATAGAGCCTTCTAATGAATTCAGCACCTACATTCCAGATGCATTTGTGTACCGACTAAAGCCCCTTGAAGCCGACCACCATTTCCCCTTCCAAACATAAACTCATGGGGGATGAAACAGAGCTCGATTGGACTGGAAGTTTGTAAGCACCACCTGTTATAACCGAACCTGATTCCAGCTCTGTTTTTGCCAAGAGCAGGGGTCTTATTGGCATCTGGGCTCACTGGGCTGAACGGATCTCAGCTGGGCTGTATCTCAACGTTCTGTTTGGTCTTCCGGTGAGACGCCGTGAGCATCAGCAGTCTGTCCATCCTCATCAGCTCCTTCCCCAGTTCGGTACGCATGCGGCTGCCAAACGTCTGGTTGGAGGTGTTGGGGAGCACGTCGGAGAACAGAGGCATATAGCCGGGGAGAGGCGTCTCCGTCCTGGGCCGACCCTGACGGAGGAAACCACTGCTGAAGAATCACTGAGAAAAGGGATCGTTTGGGTAGAGATACTAATCTTGTAAGTGGTGAACAAAGACTAAAAGTACTGGTTGGCAACGACCAATCAACTCGCCGTTCCTTGTTTACCGGTCAGCTTTTGTTATGTTAGCACTGTTGCTCAAATAAACAATTATATTTAAACAAATATGAGTTCATAGAATTTGTCCTCTATGCCATTACGTTCTTTGCGGGGAGTGGAGGTACAGTTCTGGAGTTTAATCTCACTGGCGTCAAACAAATGGTGTCTACAACCACAGGACCTGTTGTCTCTGTACTTCAGGCAGTGGGCAGGAAGATACTGATAAATCTCATTAACAAAATGTAGCTGTTACTCTACTAAAATATACCCACAGCAAACAAAATTGTACCGTCAAACTACACTGTATGTAATGAGACCTCCGCTCACACTTCAGCCTCTCCTGATTGGACAGACGGATTGGGGCTGATCCTGCTACAGCCCCGCCCTGCTGTGTGACTGCCCAGGCCACGCCCATTTGGAATTATCTGGAGCTAAACTCATTGGGGATTTGTGTACCAGCCTTTGAGTTCAGCATGGGCTCATGAGTTTGTCCATGTCCTATGCCCATGGGTTTTGTAGTCTATGATCTTCTTGTAGCCTGTACTCTCAAACGTTGCTCTTTAAAGATGGCTATCTGCTGTCACGAGAAACACAACTAGAACACAGCAACTTTCTTTCTGTTCGTTGACATGACTCCAGTATGACTGTTTGTCTGAATGATGCAGGGGATTATCTAATCTGCTCATCTATGTGTTGATGGGATTATCTAATCTTCTCAGCTGGGTGTTTCTGGGTATTATCTAATTTGTTGAACTCAATGGCTTTACATAGCGTGCTCTCTGAGGTATAGTGGCCAAATTAAATTATTAGTAGGCCGCAAGTAATTGCCAAAACACAACAATATAATGACAAAATATGTAGTTGAACAGGAAAGCTGTATGTGAACCTTCTTACCAGCTGGTCAACGCTTTTCAGGAAACCCCAGTTCTTCTCCCTGTAAGGAAAAGCAGCCCATTGTGAATAAGGGTAAGACACGTGAAGGTTAAAACCTTACCGGAATTCTGTAGTAAAAAGTAAAATAAAAACAATGTTAATTGCCAGACTACATATAACCAGGTCTCCTGGGATAGGCAAGCTACATTAATTCCAAATTTGATAATGAACAGTTCAGATCTGACAATGTTTTTTTGTGTACTGTAGCCACGGCTCTAGTAAACGCGTTTTATAATATAGGGTTTTGTGTCACGCAAGCGGAGCAGCCGTAAAGAACACCGTCCCGGGGGCGCGCGGTCACCCGCAGTCCTCCCCGTATCGGGTAACAGGGAAACAATGCGCCACTTTAAGCTGTGGCATAAATGATTGTTGCCTTATTAGGAGAGAAAGTTGGCGACTAAACGAAACAACTGTTATTCACGTTAAGTCGCGTGAAACAAAACCGAATAACTTTACCATTCTTTCACGCCGGCTCGCTCCGCGCGCACGAACTCTCTCCAAACCTGGTCCTGTTTTACTGGGTCTCGGATGTCGGAATCTCGCGCCGGTGATTCGTCGGTGTTTCGTGTCCTGCTCTGTGAATGCCTTAACACAGACACTGAAGACTGGGAGATCAGACTGATATTGGGCCGATCCGGCAAGCGGTAACCGGCAGAGGTGGCCCGCCTAACGTTCCCCCTTTTCTCCATCACCGAGAGACACAGTAGGAATCTGCACGCGCCCTAAATATAAATATATGTTTAAGTACCACTGCATATCACTTCTTCAAGTGCTACGTTCTGTAATATAAAATCTCAAGCAATAAAATTTAGTTTTCTTCTTTTCGATACCTTCCTGTAGGTTTGTTCTGGGACCGGGAGCAGTCGTCATGCCAGTTAGCTGCGAAATCACGACACGCGCGCGCTCCGCTCCGGTTTGGCTGCGTGGAGATCAGACCCGGTTCTTGTTTACTCGTGTCGTATCCCTGGGAGACAAGGACCCGACACACACGTACCATCGCAAGACGAGACATCCGGACTGAACAAAGGGTTGAAGGGGGTGATTAGGAGGACGGTGGGGAATCTTTTGAGGGAACTTTTATTATTTAGTTATGAGCACGTATGCTATATGACATAAACAAGTTAGTGATGCATTTGTTTTTTTACTACAAAGTAGAAGCAATAGTCTTTTATGCTTAATTTGCGCAAACCCACAGTTCATTTTGCAAATAAGACTTAAAGAGTCTGAAATTATTAAACGGTTTGATCCTCACAAGCTACACTGTGGGCACAAAGAATATATGAAACAGCACATTTCAGTGCAAAAATAATTTAGATTATATTTTGTGTCACAGGATGTAGCATTATTTAAAGAATCTATTATTATGTATCTATTATTTATCTTTAGCTTAGTTGGTGTCTGCATTACCTGTTTGGACTGTTCTGCCTTGTTTTCGCTACAAATACTGTAGTATCTGTTTTACCCACAGGGTGGTGCTATTGTCCATGTTTCTAAACGTGTGCGTGTGTGTGTGTGAATTTTACTTTTCTGTGACTTTAATCTTTACACCCAGAATAACGTTTCACTCTCCTCACCCTGGCCATAAAGTCAGCAGGGTGACAGTAATATCACAGTGCTGCACCACTTTCTTTAATGAACATGCTGAGTAAATCTGATCAACTACATTTTCCAATAAACACTCAGAGAAAACCTGTACACACCAAACAGTAATGTCTCAGTATCAAATAAAAAAAAATCACAGTAAAAAAACAAAAAATTTTTATGTATTTATCATTGCTTGCTTTTCCTTCCTGTTCCTGTGTATATTTGTAAATTACCAAAAACATTTTCCAAATACACATATACTTTTAATTCGGTGTAGCCTGTGACACACTTTCTAAATCACCAGTGGTCAAAGAGGTGCAGCTCCGTCCTGTAGGGCCAGCAGTTTACCATTTCTGACCATCTCTGATCATCTCTGACGATGTCACTGCAGTGCGGTAGAAGCAGGCAGACGTGTAGAGAAACAGAAGGAAGCCTGATTCACCCTCCCAGAGCCTCTACCTGTTAGACGGAAGAGCAGGCAGTTGTGACCCAGATCGGTGTTGAATGGGTGAATATTAGTGCACAAAATGCCAAGACATATCACTTGGTTGTTTTCTGTGACTTCACTGCAAGGAAGAAAATCACTGTATATACTCTATTAATCCTGTTCAAACAACTGAATTGAAGAAATTCAATTCAATATAAAATTCATTTATTAAACTGAATCTTTTTTCTTTTACATGATTTAGAATATTTACTGGATGCCCATTCTGGGGGTTTTGTGTGTGTGTGTGTCTGTGTGTGTGTGTGCGCACATTTGTGCATGCATATGTGCATGTGTGTGTGTTTATGCATGCATATGTGCATGTGTGTATGTGTGTGTGTGTGTGTGTGTTTATGCATGCATATGTGTGTGTGTGTGTGTGTGTGTGTGTGTGTGTGTGTGTATGTGTGATAATTTAAATTACATACGATATTAGGCCAATAAATTTTACTTTTGATTTTATTTATTTGCCATGTGATTTTTAAAAGTTTTCATTCCTTTGTGCAAAAGAAAACTATATCTATTATTAGTTAAACATTCTACAAAATAAACAAACAACATCACAAATGAACTACAAATAAAACATAATAGATTCCCTGTCGGGCAAAAAACCAAACAAGAACAGAACAGGGGGACTGGGGGCAAAGGCTAAGAGATAAAAGAGCAGAAAGGAATCCTTATAGCTTGCTCGACCCAGAGGAGAGTCAGACCAAAGCAAACGCTGGAGGAACCTGTGGGCTTGCATAAGGTGCAAAGAAATACATAAGTGTAGTGTGTGTGTGTATGTGTGTGTGTGTGTGTGAGAGATGGTCAACAATTGGAGGGTGATTGTAAATATGGAAGTGGACAAGGGTTGTGATTGGTAGAGGGGCTGGTGATTGACAGGTTGGAGGCGTCTGATTGGCCGGGTGTGGCAAACTGCGGTACTTCTGCCCTTCTCTTTGGTAGAGAGTGAAAAATTCGAGAGCTTGTCCAGAAGGAGCATGTCAGTGCAGCAGTCTGGAGATGCTTTGGCTTCCAACAAACAAGAAGGACTTGTTTAGATAGTAAGTCTGATATAAAATATGAAATCTGAACACAAGTTGACTGCCTGATGTTCGCAGAATTGAAATCACTGTAGTGATGGGTTCAAAAATTCTCATTGACACAAACAGCTGAAAGGTTAATCAGATGATGAGTACAGTGCCTTGCGAAAGTATTCGGCCCCTTTTCAACCTTTTGCCACATTTCACGCTTCAAATAAATATATAGTATTTACATTAACAAATAAAAAAAACTGAAATGTGGGGCGTGCAAAATTATTCGGCCCCCTTGCGTTAATACTTTGTAATGCCACCTTTTGCTGTGATTACAGCTGCAAGTCGCTTGGGGTATGTTATGTGTTGCACATAGAGAGACTGAAATTCTTGCCCATTCTTCCTTGCAAAACAGCTGGAGCTCAGTGAGGTTGGTTTGTGAACAGCAGTTCTCAGCTCTTTCCACTGATTCTCTATTGGATTCAGGTCTGGACTTTGACTTGGCCATTCTAACACCTGGATACGTTTATTTGTGAACCATTCCATTGTAGATTTTGCTTTATGTTTTGGATCATTGTCTTGCTGGAAGTTAAATCTCTGTCCCAGTCTCAGGTCTTTTGCAGACTCCAACAGGTTTTCTTCCAGAATGGTCCTGTATTTGGCTCCATCCATCTTCCCGGTCCCTGCTGAAGAAACAGGCCCAAATGCTGCCACCACCATGTTTCACAGTGGGGATGGTGTGTTCAGGGTGATGAGCTGTGTTGCTTTTACGCCAAACATATCGTTTTGCATTGTGGCCAAAAAGTTTGATTTTTGTTTCATCTGCCCATCACCTTCTCCCACATGTTTGGTGTGTCTCCCAGGTGGCTTGTGGCAAACTTTAAACGAGACTTTTTATGGAGATCTTTGAGAAATGTCTTTCTTCTTGCCACTTTTCTATAAAGGCCTGATCTGTGCAGTGTACGACTGATTGTTGTCCTATGGACAGACTCCCCAACCTCTGCTGTAGATCTCTGCAGTTCCGTAAGTCTGTGTTGACATTAATTCAATGCCTGCTGAAGAATTGCAATGAATCAAAAGCACTTCTGTTTGCATTTAATGTAGTTTTGTGTTTAATGTACTTATTCTCAAACCAGAATTAAGATTCAGTGTCTTAATCCTCCATCCAGATGCAGCAGATGATTGCAGTTACGAATCAGAGGAAAGTATCGGGTCACATGACAGTCATGTCGCACTGTAATTGGCGCTACGATATTCATGTCTTAAACAGGGGCTTTAGGTCTTTTTCAAAAAGTGTCTGCTTGTCTAGTTTCAGATGCACTCATCCTCAAATACTTATAACTTATGATGTGTTACTCAAAAGGTCAAATCAACAATATTAATTCTACTTAAATAAATATTATATTTTGTTATCCATATTCTCCTGACTGAAGGTGAACAGGATGTAGCTAGCCTGCTCTAAAATAAGCCATTCTAGCACCCTCTAGTGGGACAATAATGAATTGCTTAAAATTGCCTGAACTGTCAGAACAGTTTCACTGCTGTCTAAATGTTTTCATATGAATGCTGCATGTTGAATAATAAAAATCTCATAATTTCTAACAGGTCCTGCCGCCCCACCAGGGCAGTGCACCCCACATGCTGAAACCCTCAAATCTAAATTCACATTATCTCAAGCCTATTATAGGCATTTTTTATTAAGTAAACTTGTTTTGAAACACAAATGTTCATAATGGCACAGAGTCATGTTAAAAGACTGTAGGAGTGGGAGACGGCACCCTCATTCACCGTACATTATCAGATCCTTCAGTCACAAACAGGGCCGGAGTGGGACACATTTTCAGCCCGGGAGTTTCATGTCCAAATCCGGCCCAAAATTATTTTTCCCTCCCAATTGGCCCAAACTATAGACTGACATGAGCCGGCCCATCGGGAATCCTCCCGAATCTCCCGATTAGCCACTCCGGCTCTGGTCACAAACCACGAGTCCACATCCACATGGCATCCATCTTAGGAACTGCCACACTTATTGTCAGGTTTTTGTGTGCCCTTAATTTGCATATTTAGTGGTCATCAGCTTCCTTGGGAAATAATTGAATTCAGCTTATCACTACAGTTCTAAATAGGACAAGTTCCAGCTTTTTAATGCAAGACTTAACATGAATATAAAGAACACACAAGCACAAACGTCCTTTTAGATGGCACCCTCAGCAATCCGTTGTCCTTCAGAACTGCACTTCCTCCCCCTACATGTGCTCTGAATATGTGAGAATGTCTTCTGACTGATGGAGAAGAATCATAGGGTCTGTTCACGAGGCGTTTTCACGCAGCCCACGGGCAAATTAACCAGCTGGGGTATAACATGGTTAGAAAGGTGTGGCCATTAATGATCTACTCAGCCAATTACTTGTCTCATACATCTGTGAAGCAGTCAAGATGGCGCCGAGTGTTTTAATGAAGCGTAATCAGAGGTGCACGCCGGTGCAGAGAAAGGAGAGACATTCAGAACTGCAGTCATGGATTCTGTTACTCTGTTAAGCCACAGGAAACAAGGTGGAGGTTGACCGTTCAATAGAGATTAGTGGTCAAGACTAAGCGTGTGACAGAAGGTGTATCAGAAGTAACACGTATCTGTTTTATGCTTTTATGGAGCTCTGCAGTCTATTGAAGAGTTTCACAGTATTGAAACCACATTATTGAATTCACAGGTTGACACCTTTCTTATATGCCTCAGGTAAGGGTGGAGCTCATTAATATTAATTGTGCACAGTCTGCCAGTAATTAGGTGTTTCAGCTTGATCATAAACACATTCTGTTAAAGTAATCATATCTCTTTATCTGTCACGCAGCAACTGTTTGGTGCGTTAATTCCCTTACCTGCTATAATTACCGCACCTTTAGCGAACTGTTCACACCTATTGCCTGGCAACCTCATCAAAATAGCAGCTCGTGCCGCTGAAATCACACGCGCTCCTCGCGCGCCTCACAAACTCCACGGACGTTCATGAGAGCTCTGATCGGGCGCGGATACATTCGCGTGCACCTCCCATTTCCTCGCTCACACACATGCTGGTAAAAAAAAAAAAACAATTGGCATGGTCCTAAAAACACTTATCATCATCATCATCGTCGTCTCACGGGACTGCGTTTAGGACATCGTTTTCATGCATGCAAAGAGAGCTGTACATCTTTCTGAGAAGCTCCCCCATGGGCATTCAAGCTGACCTTTTGACTCGTACCTCTGACACGAAGTGTTTGATGTGCATGCGCTGTTCTGCGGCTGCTGTCTGTCATACGCAGCACGGAGGTGCTCTCTCTCTCCCTCCGCTGCGCTGTGCAGAGCATGGCTGACACGTTTGAGGATTGTAAAGGCATCAAAATGCGTCACCTAACCTGAAGGCGAGAGGAGGAATGAAACGGCTGCCTTGCATAAGCACTCCACCTGGAATAAACACACGCGACTGCCATAATCACTAAGAGTGTAAGGTTGCACATGGTACCCTCTGCCTAACAGACAAGGCAAACGAACCTTTCAAAGATGACTCAAAAGCCGCCTTTAAACCTGGAACCCTGCATGATCCAGTTACAAGAAAGATTAAAAAGGTCGCTAAACCTTCCTTGTCTTTGGCTGTAAAGATCTACCTAATATTTGTATATTTCTTGTGAAATATTAAGCAATTTTCAGTGTCTCACGTGTGTCTCTCATATGGGCTTCTGCTATAGGGAGCATCTTGAGAAAACGGAGGATGTCTCGCATCTCCCCTTAACTACGCAAGCTCAGGTCTGATGGGATGTTATTTTAAGTACCGTCAGTCAAGAGGTCTCTTCGTACGACAGCACAGCCTGACACCATAACACGTTCTCCGTGGCTTTTTAAAATTGCCGTTCAGAGAGCAAACAAAAGACCACCAATTGCCGACCAGCTGAGACGCAGCTCCGCCATGCACAAGTATTCTTTAGTCTGACATGTTGATTTAAACGCCTCTCCAAACCGCACGAGGCCCCGTCGTCTTTGAAATCACTTTCGACAAGCTTTAGTCACAAGTCCTCAATTATCTGTCTTGGCTGTGAAGACATTTCATGAAACAATTAAAATGCTATTTTTTCCTGCAGTATAAGACTTCCAGCTCGGAGCGAACAGACGCCACACACCCACACACAAACTCTCGACAACCTCAAAGGATCCCAAGACATACTGAACAGGCTCTGACCTACACCATCCCATCTCCAATACTGCAGCAGTGTAGCGCAGTAATAAGTGCTTATGTGAAATTACTATGAAATTTAACTATGAACTTTAGGTTAGGTTCATTTTTTTATATTTTTGTGAACGTGTACCTTTCATACTTTCATCCTTTTTAATCAAGTTGTGTTTTTCCAGGCAGGAAACAATGCATCGACTCCTGTCGGGTGTCTCTTAACCTTCAGAGCTCTGCAGTTCATCTCAAAGTCTTAAGGAGCTCAAGTCCCACTTCCCGTTTTATTAGCATACCCCCTAGATCTGGAAGCCGGGCCTGTAAAGAAAGGTGTTTAAACTCCTATAGCAATATGAGCACCTCCCACACAGCAGGGATAACTTTGACTTTACCAATCCGAGGAAACTTTCCCGTTTTATAATCCCAGCCTACGGTGTCCCACGAGTATTTTCTCACCATGCGTACATGTATATATGTGTGATGTATGACGCTTGATGAAAGACAGATCGCGTTAAATTATAATGGGGATTAGGATGGCCGCTTTGCCGCTACGCTCCTCGTGACATTGTGTCGTTATCCTCAATAACCTGGCTTGTGGCTTGTTGTTTCGTTATAGCTATCTTTTCTCATACTATTCCATAATTTCTGTAAAAGGCTTATTAACTACATTGAAAAAATAATGAAAGGATTAGACAGCAGGGGTGTGGCTTAATGGTTGCTAACACCTTTAAAGTAAAACTTAATTGTAACCTAAATCACACTGTGATTTGGGTATAAGCTACATTTGCTTACGCCTTTCTTTCTACATGCCTTGTTCACTGACACGTAGCCTGTTGGTGTTTCGATGAGTATTTAATTAACCAATTAATTGCTGTGTTTGATGCCACGTACTGTGCGCCCTGTTTATCAGAGTATACCTCAGAAATCTGAAATATGTGCAATTTTTAAATGTTGCTATGGGTTATGATGCTAAATTCCACACTACTAACGCTTAAGGATTCTCTGTGCTTGATCAATAACCAAACCATTGTGTAAGCGTGAGTACAGTACTCAGGGCCGGCGCCACGGGGGGGGGGGGGGGCGTCGCCCCCTCAGGTGAGGTGTCCTGCCCCCTCAATGTAAATAATAAGACCCATTTATTTTACAGCAATCGCTACATGGCACCCCCTCGGCCACTTATCAATCGTTACACGCCACCCCCCCGCCATACCTGTCAAGTGTCCCGTTTTGGCCGGGACAGTCCCGTATTTTACCGCTCTGTCCCGGCGTCATCCCGTATTTTTATTTTCCTGTATTTGTCCCGTATTTTCAGTTTTCAATTTTTATTTTTTTAAAGCATTCATGTGTCGCTCCAAACAGAATTCTGTCACTAGCCTCGCGAGAACTGCCACCCAGACTACTGCAGATGACAGTTCTCGCGAGGCTAGTGACAGAATTCTGTTTGGAGCGACACATGAATGCTTAAAAAAAAAAAATATTTAAACTTGCGGGTTCAGTGTCGACAGTGGGAGCAAACCTGGAACAACAAATCAGAGATGGATTTAACGAGAGAAGGCAGTCCTGCCAAAAAAGCTAAGCATAGGCCTACGTGTGAGTACCTTGACGAATGGAACAGGGAATTTACTTTCCTAAAGAGGAGCATGAAGGGGCATAGCTACTCATTCTGTAAGATATGTAGCTGTGACACGAACAATCTGCCAAGCACAAACGCGGGCTAAAGGCACAGAAATATGCCCAGGAGATGTCCCCATTTGTAGCTAGAAATACCACTAGAAAATTAATTTTTTATTCATTTGTAGTTCAAAACATATTTGGGGTGTTTTTTCTTCACTTTTTGCCACTCCAAAGATGTTTTCGTTTCTCCTACAGCCTCGATTGCAGCTATATGCAAATAACTGATTATGCAAATTAGGCGATGACGTCATATACGGGAAAACTTGACAGGTATGCCCCCCGCTCAATAAACAACTTGCGTTCGCCACTCCCCATCCCCCCCGGCTCAACAACTTACGTTCGCCACCCCGAAATTTTCTGACGCCCCCTCACTGTATATGTTCTGGCGCCGGCCCGGACAGTACTGTATACTTATTGCTCAGTCGTCATAAAATGGAGTCAAATCAGTGTCAGAATTCATGAGCTAGCAGAAGAGGTATGTGCACGCGTAAAGTCCTCTACCGTCCACTAGGGGGTGTTGTAGAACCCTTTGCACCTCTTCTTCCCACAGCCTTGCTGTCAAACATATACATGAATTCAACAGCCCACATGAAAATTAAAAATCTTAGACAAATAAGTAACACAATCATTATAGGCTATCATTTTTTTATTGCATGATCACTAAATGTTTGCAGCATTTTTTTCTGGATGACAATGTTTTAGCCATTTATCCATAATAGGTAAAACTCGTACAAGATGACAAACATTTCACTCAGATTGGCACCTCAACCTAAAAAGAGCTCAACCTGAAATATGCAAATCACAATAGAATAAGAAGACTTACAAAGACTGATAAACTTAGGTGGGATTCATCTAAGACTATATTTTCTTTTTTAACTCTGTTCCTGGAACTAAGGAGGGACTATGTATCTATAGTAACACGTATCTATAGTAACAAGCTGTAAGATTTGAGTTACATCTGTTGTCACAGTGAGGCAGCCCCCTACCGGTCGCCTCCGTCCACAGCGGCTGTTGTTGTTGTTATTGTTTTGTTGCGTAGTGTGTGTCCCTCAGGTGGGCGGAGCCCGTGATCCGTCTCACCTGAGGGTCGTTTGTTTGCCTATATATGTCTTGTCTTTGTACCAGTTGACCGCTGGTCATTATATCCTTAATTTGGATCGACACATGGGTTTTTGGTTTGCGCACTTTCTATTAAACCATCCTTTTTCCCTGAGACTTGGCGTGATCGCTTCCTGCCCGTCACATCTGTTCATTGCAGTTTGCAGTCTTAATTGCTATCTAGGAATGTGATTTGCAGCAGTCATTCTTAAATTAATAAGCAACTATGACGTAAATACACTGTAAACACAAGACACTTCTAAAACAGGAAAATAAAAAGACAAGGATTAAAAAAACATATTACAATACAGTTACTCTGTTACAATACAGTTAATATCTTGTGAAAGTAATTCATTCAGTGTCAGATGTTGAATGTGCTTCTGAACCTGTTGTAAGAACATTTGGTAGTATCCCGTAATCTGACTGCTAGCTTCAGTACTGCTGAGAGGCGCATTATTCGTGATGCTCAGATTTCTAAAGCAACAAATAAATGCAAATGTCAAGGTATCTGTAACTATTAACTGTTTCAGCTGTGATGCCATCACTGTAGGTTTGAATCCCCAACACCACACAAATTCACCTATGGCTGTTCTTGTCTCAGGCAGTTCTCAGCCTACAGCTGAGTTGTTGGCTCATACACTTTGTAAAATACTGTACCTGTTATTATAAATCCAACCCCCATTTGTATATTAAATAAACACGAGGAGGAGATAAATATCCAATCATGAGGAGAGTCAGTAAAAGAATAAAGATGAGCAGAGTGAATTATTTGACTCTCAGTCATAATTGTTAAAAAGTCAAGAGTAATTATAATCATTTATTATATAAATGTGGCTTAGTAGTATAAAAATGGATAATAATAGTTTTTAAAATACTTTTTTGTCCTTCCAAATGATTGTGTAAAAAATGCCAGGAAGCACTTGAAGCACCTTCTGCTCCACCCGTCCACTTATAGCACCTTCCGCTCCACCCGTCCACTTATAGCACCTTCCGCCCCACCCGTTTGTTGGCCTGTTGGTAAACTGCGGCGGGTCTCCTCAGTCTGCACTGCTTCCTCCACGCTAATCAATTTCTCAAATGCTTTCACTATTAAATATGTGAAGGCAACCGGCCTTGAACTCACCAGGCTTCTCAAGTTTATCCACCTTCACCAGTGGATCATTGTGCATCGCTCCCATAGACTACGCACGTGCTGTAGAGGAACAGACAGATACAAATTTCTCAGCAGTGTAATTATCACACCCATATTCTCTCTTTCTGGTCCCAGTCAGCCAAAGCATCTTCTCTACCTCCATTACCTCCAAACACTTGACCTTCTTCTCTGGATCGTCCTTCTGTTTTTCTCCGCTCCATTTGATAGTACGCTCCTCAAATCTTAAATAAAAGCTGGTAAAGTCGTTTGCCGGTTCACTTTTTTGCGTCTCCTCCTCACATAAAGACAAAAATGTTCAGATTCATAAGAGGCTTTAGGTCTTTTGCAATCACTGTAATACGATGATCATTAAAGATGTCGAAGCAATTTATTATAGCTTTTTCCATGAGTGGGAGGTAGAGAGTAAGTGTGAGAGGAGAGGGCATCATTATGGAGACGAGAAGGCAGGAGGCATTGACGGTGCAGGATGTGATGGAGGAGAGATGTCAAGTGTACACTGGCCAAAATCAGGAGGACCACTTGCTATGCTCCTGGGTTTCAGTATAGAAAACTACCCATTTTGTTCTAGAAAATCAGATCAATCTGGGTTTGTTAGTTTACCAAGTTGCTTAAAACGAATGAAAGCTTTGTTATAACCATACTAGATTCAGGCTCATAGATACTGTAACATTTGCTGGCATTGACACATAACACAGTCGATGACTAAGATGTCTGAGGTCTGAAGTAGGGAGTGTGTGAGTGTGCGTATGTGTGAATTGCACCTCAATGATGAAATAATTGTAGGCTACATGTCTGTAAACATATTCTGTGAATCGACTATGCAAAACATCCTTAACACACCTGTTGTCTGTATACATGTGTTTGTGTATTAAAACCAGCCACACTTAAAAAGCTTATATAGCACCAGTGAGTAGCAGACTTCAATATAGTATAACCATTTTAAAAAGGCAAATGTAAAACCATATGTGAGAGCTGATCCAATATTTCCTTTTATAGAAAACATGCTGCAAAATAAAAATAAATTGATTGGATCTGATATTCAATGTCCTGACCCATTTAAAGGAAGCTTCCCATTCTGTTGTCAGTTTTGAAGTCTGGTGTCTGTGTTTAAGTCTGGTGTCTGTGTTTGTTGTCAGTGTTTATGTCTGCTGTCAGTGTTTAAGTTTGCTGGAGCTGAGTATTCATCTTCATCTGTCCTACCCCTCACTAAAACGAATAGCAGGCATTAGCATAGAAAGCCAATTGCCAGAAATCTATCTCTTCTCTCCACTGGAGAAAATAAAAACATTAAAAAATGTTTCTTCACAGATTTCTTTCAAATATTACAGGAAAAGGTGCTGAAACGAAGAATGTGAAGACTAAAGAGGAAAATATGTCACTTTTCCTGTCAAATGTCCTCTACATGTTGCTAGATGATTCAGACATGGACAAGGGCCAAACGTCAGACAGATTAGAGGTTGTGTAACGTGGCTCGCGCCACGGAGCGAGGAGACGGACACAATTGCAGAGATGAGCGAGATTTAATACGGGGAATACCAAAAGCAGAGTCGTAATACCGGGCGCAGGTCATATCGGGAAGGCAGTCCATACAAGAAATGACAACAGACATACTCGGACAGATAAACCAAACACGACGGGGAAACACGGAACAGGCAGGTACTCTGGTAGCGGAAACAATACTCACGAAGAACAGGTATACAAAGCACAAGGCACGAAGTAGACAAAATCACGGATGACACGACTGGGGAATGACGGGACTTTATACATAGAAACTAACTAGGGACAGGTGATGGCACTGACACTGGGCGTGGTAACAAACAAGGAAACACGAAGACAAACGAGCAGGGCGGGACAAACAGGCAGGAAACACGGACATGAGGGAACCCAGAGTGACAGCTACGAGAGGGGGCGTTGCCCTACGTGACAGAACCCCCCCTCAAAGCGTGCCACTCCGGGGCACGCAAGGGCAGACAGGACAGGGACAGCGGACACAGGACAGACCGGAGGGACAGGACCAGACAAAATAGGACGGGGGACCTGGGACACGGCAGGGACCGGAGACAGGGAGACAGGCCAAGAGCTGGGCCGGGACACGGCATGACACGGGACACAGGGGGGCAGGACAGGGCCAGGGCGAGGCACAGGAGCAGGGCTGGACAGGACAGGACTGGGGACAGACACTGGAGCGGGGCCAGGGGACAGGGCAGAGGTAAACACTGAGGCAAACACGGCCTGGACGATGGTGACGGGGACAGGAACAAGGTGGGTAACAACTTGGGGAACAGACACGGGGACGGGGACAGAGACGACACCACAGGAAACAGACACAGGAACAGGAACACGGACACGAACAGACACAACCACGGGGACAGGGACCAAAACAAAACCAGGGACGGGACCAGGGAGCAAGGGGAACACGGCCAACGGAACATAGGAGGTACATGGCGGAGCAGGGGGAACACAAAGTCCATGCCCAACAGGGGGCAGCACAGTCTCTTGGGGCACAGGCGCGGCCGGGCGGCGGGCAGCGGGCACAGGCGCGGCCGGGCGGCGGGCAGCGGGCACAGGCGCGGCCGGGCGGCGGGCAGCGGGCACAGGCGCGGCCGGGCGGCGGGCAGCGGGCACAGGCGCGGCCGGGCGGCGGGCAGCGGGCACAGGCGCGGCCGGGCAGCGGGCACAGGCGCGGCCGGGCGGCGGGCAGCGGGCACAGGCGCGGCCGGGCGGCGGGCAGCGGGCACAGGCGGGGCCGGGCGGCGGGCAGCGGGCACAGGCGGAGCCGGGCGGCGGGCAGCGGGCACAGGCGGAGCCGGGCGGCGGGCAGCGGGCACAGGCAGGGTCCGCTGGCGGGCAGCGGGAACAGGCAGGGTCCGCTGGCGGGCAGCGGGAACAGGCAGGGTCCGCTGGCGGGCAGCGGGAACAGGCAGGGTCCGCTGGCGGGCAGCGGGAACAGGCAGGGTCCGCTGGCGGGCAGCGGGGACAGGAACCGGCGTGGACGACCCCTCCTGGGTCGCGGGGACAGGAACCGGCGTGGACGACCCCTCCTGGGTCGCGGGGACAGGAACCGGCGTGGACGACCCCTCCTGGGTCGCGGGGACAGGAACCGGCGTGGACGACCCCTCCTGGGTCGCGGGGACAGGAACCGGCGTGGACGACCACTCCTGGGTCGCGGGGACAGGAACCGGCGTGGACGACCCCTCCTGGGTCGCGGGGACAGGAACCGGCGTGGACGACCCCTCCTGGGTCGCGGGGACAGGAACCGGCGTGGACGACCCCTCCTGGGTCGCGGGGACAGGAACCGGCGTGGACGACCACTCCTGGGTCGCGGGGGCAGGAACCGGCGTGGACGACCTCTCCAGGGTCGCGGGGACAGGAACCGGCGTGGACGACCCCTCCAGGGTCGCGGGGACAGGAACAGGCACGAACTGCCGACGGGCAGCGGGGACAGGAACAGGTATGAACTGCCTACGGGCAGCGGGGACAGGAATCCGAGGTGAGGAGATGCACTCGGGGGGCGGAGCCACCAAGCCGACGTCCTCGGGGGGCGGACCCGCCAAGCCGACGTCCTCGGGGGGCGGAACCGCCAAGCCGACGTCCTCGGGGGGCGGAACCGCCAAGCCGACGTCCTCGGGGGGCGGAGCCACTATACTGACGTCATCGGGGGGCGTGTCCGCCAAGCCGACGTCCTCGGGGGGCGGAGCCACCATACTGACGTCATCGGGGGGCGTGTCCGCCAAGCCGACGTCCTCGGGGGGCGGAGCCACCATACTGACGTCATCGGGGGGCGTGTCCGCCAAGCCGACGTCCTCGGGGGGCGGAGCCACTATACTGACGTCATCGGGGGGCGTGTCCGCCAAGCCGACGTGGCTGGTACTCCCCCCCAAAAAATACATGGGGGTGTACTGTGGAGTAGCCGGCGGGATCAGCGATGTTAAGTCCTCCTCCTCAGTGTCCGGGTTGAGCCTGGAAGAACACACAAACACAGAAGCCTCTCGGTTGCTCTCTCTGCGACGGCTCCGCCTCCTCCGAGGCGTCGGGAGCTCGCAGTGGCCACCGAGAGCAAACCGAGGGTTAAGCCAACGCTCGTCTGTGCGCTCATTCCGTCTGCCCGCTGCTTGCACCACAGGTTGCTCATGCCTGTGGTGTTCGCCAAGCCGGGCAGACACGTAGCGCTCAATAGGAGTCTCGACGCGAAAGCCAGTCGAAACCGAAAGTGACTGGGCTTTCGTTGGTGCGCGTCGAGACTTCCGTGTTCCCACAGCGCCAGGGGTATTCCTGTCTCCGGCTCGTTCGCGCTGTAACACATGAGAGTTAAACTGCACGGAAGCAGCCAACAACTCGTTACAGCGACTAAACTCACCGGAGTCTCGCTCTCTCGCTGTGTCCTGGATCGATCCGTGATTATGTAACGTGGCTCGCGCCACGGAGCGAGGAGACGGACACAATTGCAGAGATGAGCGAGATTTAATACGGGGAATACCAAAAGCAGAGTCGTAATACCGGGCGCAGGTCATATCGGGAAGGCAGTCCATACAAGAAATGACAACAGACATACTCGGACAGATAAACCAAACACGACGGGGAAACACGGAACAGGCAGGTACTCTGGTAGCGGAAACAATACTCACGAAGAACAGGTATACAAAGCACAAGGCACGAAGTAGACAAAATCACGGATGACACGACTGGGGAATGACGGGACTTTATACATAGAAACTAACTAGGGACAGGTGATGGCACTGACACTGGGCGTGGTAACAAACAAGGAAACACGAAGACAAACGAGCAGGGCGGGACAAACAGGCAGGAAACACGGACATGAGGGAACCCAGAGTGACAGCTACGAGAGGGGGCGTTGCCCTACGTGACAGGTTGTCAGTTTAGTCCTAAGAGAGCTGCAGCCATAGCAGGTTTTAGTTCTGATCCAGCTCGTCGTGCACCTGCACCAGACAGTTACGAGCTTCTCAGCCCTCCTGCTACTAGAGCAAGTGTTCTGGGAACCGAAACATCGTTCCTTGAGCTTGCTAAGCGTCATGTCCCTGAAGACTTAACTGAGGTCTTCGGGGACACATTAAACACCGAAATTTGTTAGATATTTGTTTTGAAATATGCAACCTACATTGCTACAATTACCAGTGACCATACCTAATTAGAGAAGATTGCAGCAGGATATATCTACAGAGCACGAACACATAACAGAGACACAACATGAGAGAGGACTTTAATTTTGAAAAAAAAGCAAACAGGAGAGACCTACAGGGATAATCAAATTAGGTACAATACAGTTAAGAGTATGTGCAGCTATTAAAAGGTCTGATAATCGGCGCTCTGACTTTTTAAAGCAACATTATGCCATTATCAGAATTTCAGAGAAGCGAACTAGTCACTTCGTGAGAAGCAGTTGCCTCAGTCATGCTGTAAAACTACTTCAAGGGGAACAAAAGTGTCCAGAAGAACCATTTTAAAATGGCAGTAACATACACCAAACACAGATGAATGGCATCGGTAAACAGTTAAGGTAGTATCAAGCTGATGCTACAGATGGATACATGCCTATCAGGAGACATGCTGACCACCTTAAAAAAGCGCCCAAAAATAATCAAAGAACTGAGTCACTGAGTACTCTGTAGTGCCTTCCACTATAGTTATGACATCATTTCCCTAAAACTGGAATTACTGGCTGCTATAACTTTTTTTTTTTAATGAAAAACAAAATATGTATCAACAAAGGGAATATTATTAATCTAGTGAGTCATATTTCCTACATTAGGTCATGGTTATATTTTGGAGAAAGATATTTTCAACCGAGAATATTTTTTAATAATCCATAATGGCGTGGGCCGCCATCTCGTGGGGGTGATTTTGTCTGATGGTTGTGTTGCACGGTGGTATAACAGCCCAGGAACACAAGGCCGTTTTATAGTCCCAGATGTAGCTCATGCTGCTATTAGTCATCCTTCATTGTTTTCATATTCCAAAATGATAACATTCCCATACTAAGCAATAAACAAAATAAAGTGGTTTTATGAACATGAGGATTATGCGAAACCCCTTCCGTGACCTCTAACCACCCACTAGACTGAAACACCACTGCTCCTTTATGCGAGTACACTTTTCTCCTTGTGCACTTTGTTCTGCAGTGCAGGTCACAGAGCTAAGTGCAGCTTCTAGATTACAGCCTGATTCAAGCAACATTTATGATGTCACAAAAGATGGTCTTTAGACGTCAGTCTGATTCAAGCAACGCTTATGATGTCACAAAAGGTAGTCTTTAGACTTCAATCTGATTCAAGCAACATTTATGATGTCACAAAAGATGGTCTTTAGACCAGTCTGATTCAAGCAACATTTATGATGTCACAAAAGATGGTCTTTAGATGTCAGTCTGATTCAAGCAACGTTTATGATGTCATAAAAGATGGTCTTTAGACTTCAGTCTGACTCAAGCAACATTTATTATGTTACATAAGATGTCTTTTGCACATGGACATATCCTTTTTTTGATTTACGGTCGCAAACATCTCTTAAGCATAACTCATCTTACAAAAGTTGAATTGTTTCCAATGTAAACGTATGGCTCATAATTTAACAAATAGACATGCTATGAAAAATATGTTGGCAATAAGAATCATCACAGCCTTTTTATTATATGAAGACCTCTGTCCTCATAACACTTTCTGCCATTGACATCCTTTAAAAGAACTGAGTGCCTAGTTGCGTTACCTTAAAGATCAAGATTAATTTAGTTAAAGATCAAGGTTTACGTTCATTCATTCATGCATTCATTCATTCATTCATAACATTTCATTGTTATTCTGTTGGATTTCATATTCTGATAAAGGCTGACCTCATAGCCATTACGAGTCTATAATGTTTCCCACCATCTCTGTGAGCTGTATTCCCCTTCCAGCGGTGCAGTGAGATGATCTGCTCGAGCTGTTATGCAATCGCTATTTTTTCCTTTGGGCGGCAGGAGGGTGGTGGTGATGATGACTGTAATTAGCTTGTCCTGATGCAGACGAGTGCACCACGCCACTGCCCACAACCCAGCCACAAAACCAGAAAACCTTTCTCAGTCTCCAGCGTTGGGTGATAAGACCTCACTCTTCCTCTCTCCCCCCTCATCCCTGCTGTCTTTCCCCTTCTGTTGCTCTCCCACCCCCACCTACACTCCATCCGCTCCTTCTCCCCCTCTCCACCCCTCTGCCTCCCTTTCCCTCTCTTCAACGATGTTTCCCAGAGTTTTGCTCTCTCTCACCCACTCTTATTCCCCCTCACAGCCCCAGTCTGACTCCCTCAGTCCCCTGTTCTCTCTCTCACCCTCTCTCTTAGCTCTTTCTCTCTCTCTTTCCTCTCCCACTCTCTCTCCCTCCTTCTGTCAGTGCACTGAGGTGACAGGAGGTCTTCCTCACCTCTTCTTCTTCTCCCTGTTTTCACTACTCATATTGCTTGTAATGTGTATAAGTGTGTGTATGAGTGTATGTGTGTAGGGTGGTGTGATGTGGTGTGTATATATATATATGTGTGTGTGTGTGTGTGTGTGTGTGTCTGTGCCAGCAGTGGCAGTTGAATTGGGACCTTGCCATGTTGTATCCCAGAGCTACAGTTAATCGCCTTTTTAATTACAGAGACTTGGGTTTGTTTTTGGCGTTTACGCTGTTACATGGTTGGGGACAGTAATTAAATGCAAGTCAGAGGAAGAGAGAGCGAAAGCAAGAAAGAGAAACAGCAAAGACTCACGAGGGCCATGACAGTGTGACATTGTCGATCTGGAAAACTATCAAACACAGAGTTCCAAGTGAAGTTTAGACTTTTTTATTTCACTACAACAGAGATTCGGTCGTGCGTCAGGTCTCTCTCCCCTGTGCATGTGTAAGTGTGTGCCTGAATGGTTCCTATTTTTTCCTATCAACTCTTCAAGTGTCTTCAGGCGACACAGAGCTTGAACATACGACTTGGTAACCAAGCAACAACATACCAGTCCCGCTCTAAAATTAGGGAGATTGTGACGTCAAAGCAACCAAACCAAAATTGGAAGAACGTTCATGCGGAATCACCAAGGAGCAAAGTGGGACTGACCACACAGCTCACTGACCTCACACCTCAGTCACCTCACAGCTCACTGACCACACAGCTCACTGACCTCACAGCTCACTGACCACACAGCTCACTGACTTCACAGCTCACTGACTTCACAGCTCACTGACCACACAGCTCACTGACTTCACAGCTCACTGACTTCACACCTCAGTCACCTCACAGCTCACTGACCTCACAGCTCACTGACCTCACAGCTCACTGACCACACAGCTCACTGACTTCACAGCTCACTGACCTCACACCTCAGTCACCTAACAGCTCACTGACCTCACAGCTCACTGACCTCACAGCTCACTGACCACACAGCTCACTGACTTCACAGCTCACTGACCTCACACCTCAGTCACCTAACAGCTCACTGACCTCACAGCTCACTGACATTACACCTCACTGACCTCATAGGTCACTGACCAAACACCTCACTTACCTCACAGCTCACTGACATCACAACTTACTGACATCACAGCTTACTGACATCACAGCCCAATGACCGCACACCTCACTGACCTCACAGCTCAATGACATCACAGCTCACTGACATCACAGCTTTACTGTGATTTTACTGGTGTATTTCATTTCATTTGTTTCCTCCCTCCAATCCAATTCAATTCAAATTGGAAAGAATTGTCTTACTGTTATTGGTTCCTGTTTTCTAACATATTTGTATAGCACTGATTCATATATAACTAATTATCATACAGTAATTCACAGTATAAGTTTATAGTCAACTGAATCAACCAAAGAACCAGAAGAATTTTTCAGAAGAATGAAGAATGTTTGTCAAACACGTTGACACTAGTAATACCATTGTTAGATTGATTAAGCTCATAGATTGCATCGGCCTTATTTTTTCTTTCATTATCTATTTCCGCTGTCTTCAGTCAAGGACCCGACTATCAGCGTCAGGCCATTGGAGGAAAGCTGTGCTTTCAAGTCATGTTCATTTGTGCCGGCGTGGACCAGAAGTGTGTGGTTGACCAGCTGTCTTCTGTTTGGTGTGTTGGCGTGTAAACGGCGATGAGGGGTGATGGTGAGGGGAGTGAAGGCCAATGAATCACCCGTGGTTGCTCTCATGTGTTGTGTCTGTTTGGTGTGTCCCTGGCCTTAGACTACGTCTTTCCCACCCAAGGAGACCTTGGCATGGTTTCAGTTCAACACTGTACTCTGTGCTTTGGCTGGTTGAGCTGCTGAAAAAGCAGCCTTCTAGAGTGTGTGTGTGTGTGTGTGTGTGTGTGTGTGTGTGTGTGTGTGTGTGTGTGTGTGTGTGTGTGTGTGTGTGTGTGTGTGTGTGTGTGTGTGTGTGTGTGTGTGTGTGTGTGACACTGTAAAGAACAGTGTGGAGATCTGACCAGATAAGCCAGGAGGATTCTGCAGTAAACAGAACCTCTTGCAGATTTGTGCTGGACCAGACAGAGTGTGTGAACAAGGGGGCATGTCCTTTGCAGGAGAACTTTTCCATAACTGTGTCTAACTGTGTCTAATTGTGTGTGTGTGTGTGTGTGTATATGTGCGCATGTGTGTGCGTGTGTGTGTGTGAGTGTGTGCATGTGTGTGTGCGTGTGTGTGTGCATGTGTGTGTCTGTGTGTGTGCATGCGTACGTGTGTGTATGTGTGTGTGTGTGTATATATGTGTGTATGTGTGTGGGGGTATGTGTGGGTGTGCGTGTGTGTATGTGGGGGCACACGTGTGTGTGTGTGTGTGTATGTGTGTGTGTGTGTGTGTATGTTTTCTGGTTACTTAGTGTCCTTAACTCGCTTCAGCACTGCCTGAGGGACTCTTTCAAGTTGATGTGGTTCCTCTTCCTTTTCTTCCTCCCTCTCTTCATTCCTCCCTCTCTCTGTCTCAGCGGCTGCTTCTCTGAAGTTAATCCCTTCATGTTATCATGAGCGCTGCAGACCCTCCTACCCACTCCAGCTCTCTGCTGGATTAATCCAGGAAACAGGAGAACAAAGGTCCCCACTGTAGGGATGGAAATGAGGTGCTAACATAATCCAGGCAAAAAGAATGACAGGAGAGGCTGACTAATTGTTTGGATTATAAATTATGAGAGGTTTTTCCAGTTTTGCGGTCTACCTTTAGCTGAGAGAGGAGATAGATTAACAGTTTAATTTAATATTTTGAGCATTGATGTCCAGAATCTGGATGAGGATCTTTATTCACCAAGGACTTTCTTTGTGTATATGTGAAACAACAGAACAAAAATAAACAACAATATATTGAAAATATTGAGAAACACTATCTACACTTAAATATACAATGAACATGTACATATGAAATACAAGCACAGTTTAAATCATGCAGTGGGATACATGGCATAATATACAGCCTGTGTGTGTGTATGTATACAGCCTGTGTGTGTGTCAAAAGTCAAATTTATTTATATAGCGCTTTTCACAACACATGTTGTCACAAAGCCGCTTTACAATCATATGGGTCCAGATCCATAATGAGCAAGCCAAAAGCCACAGTGGCAAGGAAAAACTCGCTATGATGGTGGGAATTAGGAAGAAACCTCGGGAGGACCAAGACTCAAAAGGGAACCCATCCTCCATTGGGCGGCCCGTTAGCACAAGTCCGTGGTGCGCAGGATGGTTCTACAGATAAGGTTAAGGTCCTTGTTCCCCGGCCAAGTAGTCACAGTCTCTTTGGTGTAGATGGTGAGCCTCAGGTAGGAGCTAGCATCAGCACGTCCTCTTGTGGAAATGGCATATCCAACCCCGGCAAGCCAGACCACGTACATAGCTCACATGCCAGTGATTAGCATGTGGCTCCGGCAGACTAATCTATAGCAGCATAACCAAAGGGAGGGGTTCAGAGGTGACCACAGGCATGAGGGCTCACTGAGACATTGCTTTCTAGTCAAGTCATTGTCACAACTAGACTGATGCCATGACACCACTAGATGACAGCATCAACATCTCAGATTACCAGAAATCTCAACATCTGGGGGCCCCCGAGCCCCACACCTTACAAGGGGAATATTAGCTGAAGGCTTGATTAAATAGGTGAGTCTTAAGTCTAGATTTAAAGTTTGGAACTGTATCTCGGATCGGAGCTGGAAGGCTATTCCATAATTGAGGGGCTTTAAAGGAGAAAGCTCTGTCTCCGGCTATAGTCTTACAAATTTTTAGAACTAGGAGAAATCCAGCATTTTGGGAGCGCAAAGGGCGAGATGGGTTGTAGTAAGCAATGAGTTCACTCAGATATTGTGGGGCAAGACCAATTAGTGCCTTATAGTTTAACAGAAGAATTTAATTCAATTCGATATTTAATCGGAAGCCAGTGTAATGCCACGAGAATAGGACTAATATGATCGAATTTTCTAGCCTTAGTTAGGACTCTAGCTGCAGCATTTTGAACATGTTGTAGCTTCTTTATGGACTATTTAGAGCATCCAATTAGAAGACTATTACAATAGTCCAATCTTGACAAGACAAAAGCATGGACCAGCTTCTCTGCATCAGCTAATGAAAGTAAGTATCTCAGCTTGGCGATATTACGTAAATGGAAAAAGGCAGCCTTAGTGACATTGCATACATGTGTGTCAAATGAAAGATCCGAATCAATAGTAGCACCCAAGATTTTTGCAGTAGATTTAGGTGTTACTCAAAAACCATCTAGGGTAAGAGGAATATCAGCCCAATTGCTTCTAGCAGCTTTAGGCCCAAGAATCAGCACCTCAGTCTTATCGGAATTTAGTTGAAGAAAATTCGACGCCATCCAGTTTTTAATGTCCTGGACACAGTTCTCAATCTTGAGAGTAGTTGTGATATCATCCGGATTGGAAGATATATACAACTGAGTATCATCTGCATAGCAATGAAAGCTAATACCATGGCTACAAATGATGGTGCCCAGTGGTAGCATATATAATGAGAATAATATGGGGCCTAGTACAGATCCTTGTGGGACACCATATTTTACCCTAGTATGTTCTGAGCATTCGTTATTTACTAGTACAAATTGGTAACGATCTGTCAGGTAGGACCTGAACCAGGAGAGTGCTTGACCTCTTATGCCAATGAGTGTCTCTAGCCTATTAGGTAGGATATTATGATCAATGGTGTCAAAAGCAGCACTGAGGTCTAGCAGTATGAGAAAAGAAATGTGTCCTTTATCAGAGGATATTAAGAGATTGTTCAGTACTATAGTAAGTGCCGTTTCAGTGCTGTGATGGGGTCTAAATCCAGATTTAAATAACTCTAAGACATGTTCTGTCTGTAAGAAGCAAAAGAGTTGTGAAGATACTACATTCTCTAAAATTTTGGATATGAATGACAGATTAGAAATTGGCCTATAGTTGGCCAGTTCCTGGGGGTTAAGACCAGGTTTTTTAATTAGCGGCTTGATGACTGCTAGTTTAAATGAACTGGGAATGTAGCCCATGCTCAGAGAATAGTTAATTATAGTAAGCAAAGGTTCTACATTGCTATGCAGTAATTCTCTTTAATAATCTTTCCAAGTAGATGGGTTGGTACGGCATCTAGTATGCATGTGGAGGGCTTAACAGATTCCACCAGTGAAATAAGCTCCTCAAGCCCAAAGTGTGTGTGTGTGTGTGTGTGTGTGTGTGTGTGTGTGTGTGTGTGTGTGTGTGTGTGCGTGCGTGCGTGCGTTTGTGTGTGTGTATTTCTACATGTGAAATATAGACAATAAATTAGTGGGGGAGGTCTGTATGTACAATAAATACAGTTGTTATGTACATTGTATCCACAGTAAATCCAGTTGTTATGTTTATTTAAAGCAACCTGCTCTAAAGCGAAAGGCCACCATGGCAATGGCTGTGGAATGAAAACTACTCACAAATAAAGCGTTTTAACGTTTCTGTAGCGTTTCTAACAGGGCACCAATTCAACCGGGAGAAGGGCACAACGGTACGAGCCGCTGACAATACCGTAGGCAGCGAGGGGTGCAGGTGTGATCCTGAAACGGCGGCCGGTGCCATGCGGCGTCGTGTGAAGTCTTTATTTCCCTCTGCTGGAAGTTTTTTCTCTGCCGCAGTGCTGATGTTGGCTGCCCCACGATGCCGTGCGTGAGGACACTCTCAATGCAGCAGCGGTGACACGTTAGCGAGTTTTCCGAGGACACAGTCGCTCTCGTGCCTTCATAAAAAAATGTGGTTGTATTAATTGTCCGTGCGAGAGTCTCCGTGATGTGTGCGTTAGAAATTTAGCTCTCTTCTCCTCTCTCTACAGTCTCTCCCTGTTGATGTATAGTGGTGGATTTCTTTCTGAAATCAATTACAGTTGCTTTGTGCATGGCCCACTCAGTAAACACAGATCTTATGTATATGGTATACACTGTAAATATAGTACATGGTGTGCTAAGTAATCAGTCCTTATGTGCTTTGCAAAGTGTGCCAGAAGGTTCATATGCATCTTGCCAAAACGTAGGATTGAGGCTTCTCCTTATTTATCAGGTTTATATCCCGGGGGGAGACACTGTGAAGGCAGTGGTTGGTCAGAGTCTTCTGAGCTCTCGCACCACATCTGAGATGGAAGAGAGTGCCTGGCCCGAGTGTTTGGGGGTCAACCGGGATTTTCCCGCCTTCATTCCCCATCCGAGATGAGTGAAATGTCTTCAAGGATGGAGAATCCCCAGTAAATGTGCCGCAGTATATGTGTTACGTGTGGTGCAGATTGAACCCAGACAGAGATGGAGGAAGAGCTGGTGAAGTCTGTTATCACAGTATGGAATGGGACGAGTAGTGCATAAAGCAGCTCAAACTTCTCATGAAAGACACTGCTGGGCTTTCTTCATTACTGCAGTGTTGCTTCTGTCCCAGGTGAGATCCTGCTGGTTGGTGCTGCCCAGGGGTTTGTAAGCCTCTGCTGACTGTGGAGCTGTGGATTCCCAGAGGCACTACAGGGCTGGGGTTCCTTCTGAAATCAATGGTCATTTCTGCAGCTCTCAAGCGTTCGTCAGGTCATTAGCATCACGCCATGACACCAGACGCCTTGCTTCCTTCCGGTATGCTGACTCATCATTGTCGGACTGACCACAGTAGTGTCATCTGCGAACTTAACACTGCTCTGGTTTAACAGTCACTGTTAGAAGTACAATCACTGGAATATAGACAGTAGAGCGAAGGAGAGAACACCGAGCCCTGAGGAGCATCAGTGCTGAGGTAGAGACGAGCCAAAACTTGTGACACTTGACATACTGTTTCCTGTTGGACAAGACATTGTGGAACCACTAGCAGACACAAGAGAGAAAAGTTGCTTGGGTTTATCCAGGAGATTATCATAGATGATTGTGTTGAAAGCGCAAATCTATAAACAGCACATGGTCATTGGTGTCAGGGCCGTCCATGGATTAAAGGATGTAGTGTATATACTGAGCGTGTTTCCTACAGAGCTGTTAGCTGCAGACTGTCGGTTGTGATTCTGAGGTGTTGCGCTATAAGTCTTTCAAAGCGCTTCATGACTATAGGTAAATGTAGCTGGTCTGTAGTCATTCAGGCAGGAGAGTTCCTTGAAAGAACCACATATTGCACACTGAGCCAGGGACAGATTGAAGAGATCAGCAAGAGTGGGAAAGGCCGCAGAGACCATTGCCTTACTGTGGCCGCCCAGCTGCAAGGGCAGAGGTGATGACTGCCTTAAAGAGGTATGTGTTCAACACACCTGTCTCCATTATTAAGATGCTACTGCAGGCCCAGTCAAGACGTATTAGATTAGAGTTGGAACTAAACTCTGCATTGTATCAGATCTCCAGGACTGACACTGGCAAGTCTTGCTGTTATCTAGCAATAAAGAATATTGTTCATGCATACATGCAGCACAACTCTATGGTTCTGGAGAATCAGCACCAGTGGCGAGTGTGTTAAGGTTCAGCTTCCTTGTGTTAAGGTACTGGCTTCCAGTAGCGGCACGCATCAGATATAAAACCTTGATGTTTGCTAACAAAGCCAAAAATGGACTGGTCCCTCCCTACATGATGTCCATGGTCAAAAGTCGATCCGTACAGCGATCACTCAGAACCTCAAGCTTGGCTTGACTCAAAACTCCATGCTTAAAGTCTCATGGACGACAAAGCTCCAGACTATTCTCCGTCCTGGCTCCAAGATGGTGGAACGATCTTCCATTAGCTGCTAGGACTGCAGAGTCTATTGCTATCTTCAAGCGTAGACTGAAGACCCACCTGTTTGTTGAGTTCTTACCAGAGCACTAACTCAGCTGATACCACTTGCCATTGTTTTTTAAATTGTATGTCTGTCTATGGTTATTTAGGCTTCTTGGCAAATGTCTAACTTGCAAAACACTAGGTAATGACATTGACTCCTGTAGTTTAGTAGTAGTCTGACTCAATGGAATTCTGGCCTATCCGTGCTATTTCCTAGGATGAATTCTGTGATCGGATACAAAGCACTTTGTAAGTCGCTCTGGATAAGAGTGTCTGCTAAATGCCATAAATGTAAATGTAATGTGATTAGCACTGTAAATGTTAGCATACCTAACCTAGCTAAGTTAGCAAACTGGTAGTGATAGCTAGCGAGCTAGCTCTCCATAATTTGACAATGAGGATTAAAATAAATGCATAATTATATCAAAACAATACTGGTCTTCAACTGGGGCAACGTAAGTTGTCTAGCGGGGGGGGGGGGGGGGGGGTGGCGAACGTAAGTTGTCGAGCGTGGGGGGGGGGGGGGGGGTTGGGGTGGCGAACGTAAGTTGTTGGTTCTCCGCCAGTTGAGTATGATGAGGCTCAACTGATGAGGCTCAGGGATTCCGTGTCATACAGCGCCGTGCTCAGGGTCCTAGTGCCTGTAGAATTAATGGCCCGATTAACGTAATTTAAAAACCAGGACATTTCCACAGTTTTAAAAAATATCCCGGGACGCCCGGGACAGGACGTGAAATACGGACATGTCCCGGGAAATACGGACGTTTGGTCACCCTAGAACAGCACCACAGTTTATGGTGGAACAGGGAAAAACGAAATTGTTGAACGTCAATTTCTGAAAATGTTACCAGCATTAAAAGGATAGTAATGTGATTGATAGCCTAAACCACTGTATCAAGGTGTATGTAAAGCAAAGCACTTTGTAAGTCGCTCTGGATAAGAGCGTCTGCTAAATGCTGTAAATGTAAATGAAATGTAAAATGGATGAGGCAGCGAAGATATGGGGAGCAGGACCAGCGCACAGAGATATACTGCACAGAGATCTAGTGTACACAGTAATCTACTGCACAGAGATCCACTGCACAAAAGATCTGCTGCACATAGAGCTTGACTGCTCAAAGGAAAACCAAAGAAAATGTTTTAGCATTTTGTCTTGCCTGGATGTGGCTCTGTCAATGATGCCGTCTCTCTCTCTCTCTCGCTCTCTCTCTCTCTCTCTCTCTCTCTCTCTCTCTCTCTCTCTCTCTCTTCTCCTGGAAGAGAAATTTTAATCATCCTCTCATCACCCCATCCATCTCTCCACCTCTCAGTCCAGCAACCCCTGGTACCACGCCGATATTTAAATTTGATCCGTAGATCATCTAATTATTTTTTAATTTGCCATAACCTGGAAAGCAACTTTATTGTGCATTTCTCTTCCAAATTAAGTCAAACGAGAGTAGACAGCACAGTTTAATAGACTGTAACAGGTATAATCCTGATCATTTCTCTCTCTCTCGAGCGGCTGCAGGATGTCTGGAGGAGACCAGGCAGTACAGAGTTGTGACTCACTGAGAAGAAGCCTCTGCAATTTTCCCTTCACCAGACTGCCAAGAGAAGGCAGTCTGTCAGGGCTTGGCTGAACAGAGGGGGTTAGGACACTATAGGAGCGCTCCAAAACTGCTTGATGCATTTGTGCTGAGAATTTGTGGAGATTATAATAAGTAAGTGTAGCCATAATCATAAATTACTACAAGATGGCAGCCATGACACCCTGCTCACTTTGTTAATTCAGTTCTGCCACTTTGCACGTCCTTAATTCACAAAGGTCTAATATGCAGAGGTTGAGCAGAATGGCTTGATTTTAGTCTGCAGAAAGGTGAGAAGGTAGGACACTAAGGATTTGAGGTAAAGTTTGTTTAGTTTCGCTTACGTTAACAGCTCAGGTTTCTATACTGCACATAAGAGTGCTTGAAGGTGAACCCAGAATCTTCTGATCCCTTAAAAATTCATGAGAACGTTCTCCTTATAGTCACTTGAGATTTAGAGTGCTTTAACTTGGCAGCATAAATATGGAAGCTTTCTGCTTGTTTTTCTGGGGTATGTGCAGGTTTTCTGTGCTTAAGTTTGACTAAGTTTTACACCGACACGGCTGACTTTCCCTTCACTCCGTTCACCTCCGCACGACACACGGCTCACACCACAAACCAAATCTCGCAATCGCCACATCTGCGTTTCGGTCTAATAACGGTCTGTTGTTCAGTTTCATTTGTCCAACCCTGACAGGACATAATCATAATCTCAGGTCTTGGAGATGGAGTTATGAATACATTGGACCCCCTCCCTAAGGAGCTTATATACAGTATACTGCTACCACGGCAGACAGTATTGATTATAATAACAATAATAAAAATACTAATAGCAATACCGGATGTGAGCCGCGTGTGCCCAAGAGTGCGGCTGAATTGTGCCGCACACGTAGGGTGCCATCACTCAGGACAAAAATGAATAAAAATTCTCTCTTGTTCCTCTCTCCCTCTACATCTCGCTGAATTCGGAACAGCAGGAGGATAATGGCCCTGAACAGGTGGTCGAGTGTCTCGCAAAAGCTGTTGTCCGGGCAACGCAAGCCCCAACCCCTCCACCATATACCTGTTTTTAACAGATAGGCTACTGGAAGCTCAAAGCAAAAGAAAGAAAGAGGAAAAGAAAAAAAATCGTAAAGAATTACAGGGCTGGTACAAAGCTTTTCACTTCCTGCATGACGTTTTCTGTGGTTAAAATCTATGAGTCACTAGTTCAGTTATTCAATCTTGGCACTTTTCCCACAGTAGGAAGCTTTAAGAGCTTTCAGCATGGCAGCCCAAATTGAACTCGGACATTACGTTCAAAGACGCGTGGTGCAGATTGATTTTTTTGCATAACGACAACCTAATCTGATCCACGCCGGGAGGATTTTTCTGCAGCAGCGGTAAATCAAAGACATCAGACAGCAAGTAAACTCCACAAGAAACATACAAAACAAATCGCACAGCAAAGAATAAAAAAATTTGAATTGACTCAAATTTTCTGTCATTGGTTGATCAACGGTGGGAGAAGGTGGGGGGTGTATAAGCCCCAAGTGATACAAACCAAAGCATATAAACACCTCAAATCAGACACACACACACACACACACACACACACAGGGTAAACAGCAGGTGTTGGTCTCCTCCAGGCTGATGTTTGGAGAGGGTTTCGCTCCTCGGCCACTGGAACACCAGCATCTTCCTGTCTGCTCCTGCACGTCAGTTAAGGCTCGGACTTCTAAAAGCATCCCCTGCCTTCTCTGCTCTCACGCCTCCAGAAGACGGTATTTAGAGGTTTAGAAGATCCACGCTGCCACCACTGGCTGTCTTCTAGCCCAAACCTGAATCAGCTGATGACACTAAGAGGCTCAGACCATTCTTTATGGCAGAACATACAAGTTGGTGTGACATGAATACTACACACTGTATGCATCAGGGTTTCATTTCAGGTAATTTCATATAGATTCAGACACCGGCAAACAACCTCTTTAGAAAAACTTCTCGATTTGTACAGCACACAGGATCTGGAATGGACATGTCGGCTTTAAATGAATAGCATCTATAAATAAAAACTGGGTATTACTTTTACCCTGGATGTGATGTTCAAGTATATACCTGCTAGGCTGGTATACACACACTGCCAAATCTACCAATGGCTTTTATGCCCTAATCTATGCCATATGTTATGATTACATTTGTGCTATTACATGCTTATTACATTTATGGATATTTTATAATACTACTTGCAATATATTTCTGTTCCAGCATATGTATGTTATGTAATACACTTTTAACTTTTTAACCTTTCCTCCCTCATAGAACGCATGTAGACGCTTCCTTAATAATGGCCGCAAGGGATGTTTTTGGCCTCTCTGTGCCATTAAAAAGCCAACTACAAAAACCTGAAACAAAATATATACGGAATATATACAGAAATCTCCTTCTATCCATTTACTCAGCATATTTCTTTTAAAAGTATGCTTCCTTATTGTGAAAAATTGCATTCAGATTATGGAAGTGGAAGTACTTTGGCATGTTTTCAAGGTACAGATTAAATCTCTCTAGAGACTAAAAGTAATCTGCAAAGACAAATCACCGTTCTCCAAACACAGAGATTCTCTAAGAGATACTCTAAGTGTAAACTTAAATGACTCTATTTACTCCACTACAGTCAGGACAAACCAGCAGAAATGTTTGGTCCATATAACGATTTGTGCCTTTTGACCATGAAATTGGAACACTGTACGTTAGAAAAGTTATTTTCCCTACTTGATCGATGGCATGTCGTCCCTGGGACGACTACCGAGCTAAATCAATTTCAGTGTCAGACTTGGCATGCTAATGTCTGTAATGAATGCACTGGAGTTGATGGAAAGAAGGAAGATCTTTCTGGACAGGCCAGAGAGATAACCCTGCGAAGAAAAAGCGTGCCACACTTGGGCAATGAACGCAACTCGCCAAGCGATTGGTGGAAAGTGACATTTAATGATATGTTGAAGCAAAGCCGCCTTGCTTGCCTTGAGATGTCAGAATGGGCTTTCTTGTTTTGCAATTTCTTCTCTCAGAGGTGTACTGGTATTTGCAAAATTGATTAAATTAAAGCTTTAAAACCATTTGGATCCATCTGGGGAAGATTTTGTGTTGGTGTGTGTGTGTGTGTGTGTGTGTGTGAGAGAGAGAGAGAGAGAGAGAGAGAGAGATTCATTTGACTTTTTTCGGCATTATGCTTGGCTGTGTTTCACTTAGCTTAATGGAGAATATTATTTTTTAGAATAGAATAGATTAATACTTCTATGTGAAGCTTTCAATAAGCCTTTGAATGGTTCTTTCGTCTGCAAATACATGTACATTCCATGAGTAAAAGAGAACACATTTTACTTTCAGTTCGCACAAAATATGTAAACTGGGACTCCTGAACATCAAAACGGTGTGAAATCGGATCTGAATCAGATTTATTTTTGTTCTCAATAAAGAATAGCCAGTCCTTGGTGCCCATCTCATCAACAAAATATTTCTACACATTTTCCTTTATAATTCTCTTACTAGTGCAGAAGCATAACTGTAGGTCACGTATGTATTTTCGTGAAAGAGCGGTATTTGTAGATCAGGTGTTCTTTCAGGTCAGGGATCTCCTTAGCTAAAAGATCTGTAATGCGTGAACTTCGTCTGCGTGTGCCATTTCGTTTTCACACTTTAACATTAACCAAACAGCAGGTCACAGATGCTAAATGTCACGTAATTGAAGCAGCACGGCGATTCTGAGATTCTCAAGGGCACGTACTATCCACAACGCATTTGGCAAATTTCAGATAGTTAATCCTGTTTTAGACAGTACATCAAATAGTAACAAAGTTCACATTTATGAGGCCATAACTGAGGTGTCCTTGAGCAAGGCACTAGAGGTCTGCGCGGGACTGCTTTTTTAATCCCGCTCCCGCCCGCTCCCGCTTGTTTTAGACCCGCTCCCGCCAAAAAATCGCTTGTTTTAATCCCGCTCCCGCCCGCACCGGCCAAAAAATCGCTTGTTTTAATCCCGCACCCGCCCACCACATACACATTTCTGTCGCCCCCGCCCGCAATCCTAATATGAATTGAATTAATTAGATTTAGTACTTGAAATTTTCTTATGTATTTATTAAAACAGCAATATAGCGATGGATCGCGCTGTCCCATTTCTTATCACAGTCCAAACACATCTCGTTAGGTGACGTACACCAACACTTTCTGACATGTATCACAACAAGCCGATTTCCATCTCCATTAATTACAATGGAATATGACTTCCATACATCAGACTTTCCTGTAGTTGGCTTAATTGTGGTGTATTCGCCTGTTTTAATAGAATTTTCCACAGCTGAAACTGGTTGACCGTCTACAGCAGGGGTCGGCAACCTATGGCACGCGTGCCACCATTGGCACACCGAGGCATAGTCACTGGCACGCGACACGCTGGACCAGCATCAGCAAAAATATATATTTTAATATAAATTATTATATTAATGGATTATACTTTCGCGAGTGACCGTAGCGCGCGACTCCGCACGCACACCTCGCGCGAACGGCGGAGGCGTTTAAACTTGGCGATCGATCGCGATATAATACTTTTTGTGTCGATTTACACCTCCCCCCCTCCTCGGTCAACAATTTAAACTCGCCGCCATAGTGGCACACTCATTGACTGGACATGTTAAAGTTGGCACTCCATGTCTCAAAGGTTGCCGACCCCTGGTCTACAGTCTCTGCCATTTCTGTATCAAAATGACAAAATGACGCGCACTTCATGTTCACGTGATCAGTTGCTTAGCCAATATTTTGAATTAGTTTATTGCTTACTTACTGAATGATTAGTTGTTTTCGTCTTGTTCCTTATGCATGGAAATCATTGCGTTGTTATTATTATAATTTTCTAGACTATTAATTTGCGGGATTTTTCTACATGTATATGTGGTCCCGCTCCCGCATCGCCTGGACTAATTCAACTCCCGCTCCCGCCAATAACAATTAAATTCTGTCCCGCGCCGCAAGATATTCTGTCGGGTCCCGCGGGACCCGCGGGATTACCGCGGGAGTGCAGACCTCTACAAGGCACCTAACCCCAACTGCTCCCCAAGCACCGGGCTAAGGCTGCCCACCGCTCTGGGCACGTGTGCACCACAGCCCCCTAGTAATCACTAGTGTGTGTGTTCTAACTGCACAGATAAGTAAATGCAGACAAATTTCAATAGTGGTGGAAAAAAAATCACAATTGACAAAAAATATGACACATTTTCTGCTCTGCCTCGTAGCCTCCTAATATCCTTTTTTACTTGCTGACGTGAAATATTAAGGCCGTCTTTATCCTCTGACCCCCGCAGCACGCAGCCAATGCAGACAGATGTCTGAGGCCGGAACGGATGCGATGCATTTTTAATTTCAGTGCGCTGCCTCCACCGCTCCAAGCTTTCAGCCGTCCTGCTTTCTCCCCGGAGCAGTGACAGCGTTTTCCAGCCTGTTAGGAGTTTTACAGCCGGAAGTGGGTGTGCTCACAGGCCACAGCGAGGAGTAACGATGCGCAAAAACAATGCGCCGTGTAGGGGTCGTTGATCCTTCGCGTGTGGACGCCGGCCACACCAGCCTCTGTCCGTGTGTGCTGGAAGGACTGGCTCTTGTTTTTGGATGGCTGCAGGTACACCTGTTCATACAAATGAATCATTGTGGAATGCTGTCTTTGTGTGTGGGGGTGTTTTATTTCTAATTTAATCAGACCGAAACATAGTTTGTGCATTGCATCAAAAATTATCCATGCAGAATTAAGGATCATTGTCCACTATAGACTTTTGGCATATCTCTCTCTCTCTCTCTCTCTCTCTCTCTCTCACTCAGGTATTAATATCCGCAGGGTGTGGGAGGTGAGATGGGGGTGAACAGATAGATTAATGAAGCAGTAGTGGGAGTGTGAATAATTCAGACATGCACTCCCCCCCCAAAAGCCACACAAACCATGCAACATCCTGACAGTAGAGGAAGAATGAAACCTTTCAGAGGAAGAGGGAACAGAACCCGGCGCCTGCGTGACCTACGGACCTAATCAGCGGTATTATCTTTGTTTGGATGAATGTCCACAGAGGCTGGTGCTGGGAGAGGTGTGTGGTACACGCTGGGACCCAGTAGGAACCCCATTAGTACTTACTCCTGCAACGCACACAAACTGGGACCCGTGACACGTTAAGCACTATGACCACCCAACTCAGGCTTGAGTCACTGCTGTTTAATATTCCCAGCAGTGTCCCCCTCCTGTGTGTGTGTGTGTGTGTGTGTGTGTGTGTGTGTGTGTGTATGTGGTTCATCTGTGTGCACAGATTTCATTACCAATTTGTGTCCACCAGAACAGAGACTCCAGCTCAAGCATGTTTCTACGGCGACTGACAGGTCAGCGTCTGAGAAGTCTATTCTGTCTATTCTGGCACTGCAGTCTGACGGAGACTGAGAGAGGACACGGGGACATGTATGAAGTCATCATGAAGACCTACACAGTGACCGACATCCGCCTTGCGCTTTTGACCTTCGGGAAACCCAGTTTGAAATCAAACAAGTGAGGCGTTAGAATTCCTTCGACGGTGTCTTTGGCCAGATTGGGTCACCCACGTCAGAGCTGCAGCTGTTCTCCCTGTGCAACTCCACCCTTCAGGGGGCCGTACGGAGCAGACCAGATGTCCTGTTCATCTGTCCTACGGCACCTGTGTGGAGCTGCATGTCAAAGTCAGACTCAAAGTCAAACGAATATAGCACCTATACAGCAGCCTCTGTCACGGAGCAGCGGGTCCAGACCTCCAGGTGAGCCAGCCAAAGGTGACAGGAGCCAGGACAAACACTCGAAGAGGAAGGAAGAGGAAGAAACCTGGGGAGGAACCTACTCTCAAAGTGGAGGCCCATCCTCTGGACAACACCGGACTCCACAACAGGAACAAAATAAGCAATACGGAACTTTTCTAAGAAATAAGATAAGACAATATAAGATGAGATAAGACTTTATTAGTCCCACACTGGGGAAACTCACAATAAGAACAAGGTTTTCACCAATGATGTGGCCACACAGAGCGTGATATAACACATTATAACAAGATTAATGAAGTGTACACAGCAGCACCTTAACCAGTGCGGTCACAGGCGATGACAACCTGAACCATAAATTCATATTCTGAGATGAGACTAAAGGTAAAACATTGTGGAAAGAAGCAGGAGATGAGAATGCCAGGTGTGGTGATGTAGCACTATGAGGGAGGATTACCCAATACCAGGGACACAGTCCTAAACACCTTAAACAACTGCAGTTCCTTTACGTTTCATCCGATACACAGCAACCAAAATATGAGTAACCTTTAAATTGTGATTGTATGTGATTGTATGATGAATTGTATAAACTATTCGGTTAGTATGCCTGGTCTACAAATAGATAACAAAACACGTACTAGGGTATTTTATCACGCCACATTTCTATAGTAAATAGATCCTCAAGAGGATCTGTGGTTTGTAACCACACACACACAAACACACACACATACGTTTTACATATCTGGATGTGCTACAGAGCCTCAACCAGGACTGGGCAGCAGTGTCTTTTCAGAGCACATGTTTTATTGATCGCGCGTCTTCGATTTGAAGAGTGATGAAGCTGAGGAAACGCCCCGTTTCCCTACCTGCCTGGGAAATGGATAAGAACGCTTACACACCTCCCTCCATGTTCAGCAGGTCCGCAGGATGCTGCAAATACCAGTGATGAATACATGAGAGGATAGAAAGAAGCAGGAGAGAGAAAGAGAGAAAAAAACAGAGCGAGGGAGAGAGAGTGAAAGAGAGGGAGCAGGGGAGAAAGAGAGAGAGAGAGAGAGAGAGAGAGAGAGAGAGAGAGAGAGAAATGTGGAGGATGTGGAAAGGTCAGAACATAATAGTCTAGACTCCCCTGCTGTCCGGTCGAGGGAAAGATCGAAGCACATTCTGTGTGGTTTTTCTTGCGTACGTTAGATAAGTTCACTATTCATTCACTGTGTAGACTAGTTTATTGGATTTTTCAGAACACACATCATGTTCAAGAAGACGTTCTGGTCCCCAGCAGAGAGGAGGTTCTGCAGTGTTTTTGTGGCTGTAGTGCTCCCCTGTAAAGACCTTCCAGAGATTGATTCAGTAGCAAAGAGTGATGCTTCCTGTATTAGAAGCCGTTCTGGTCCAGAGGTTGCATGTTCTGGTCCAGAGGTGGTATGTTCTGGTTCAGAATGTCCAATAAAAAAACCTCCAGCCTCCTCACCTTGTTATACAAGCTCAAGCCAGCAAGAAAAAACGATCCAGGTGAATTCACTGCAGGTCGTTAAGTGTTTTCAAGCCTGAACTTTACCCTCTCTGACTATAGCCTATCCTCTGCCATTTTCCTGTGCCATCTGACATAAGCCATCACCCTGAAGATCATAAGGTAGTGGAATTGATATTATTCTTATTATACAAGTAACCCAACTGAGCCCGACTCACACTAACACATTAGTAAAGTCCTGTTTTGTCAAATATCAAGATAAGGCAGAATGAATTCACCATGAAATATAGCTTGTAGAGAATGCACATGGGAATCAGAGTAAGGAAGTCCATATGTTTCATGATGTTACGTGCTGGTGTGACATGGGGAAACGGTGTTATATTTCTAAGACTACTGAAACAAGATCTGATACATCTGAGTTTCATAGCATGATATATTTAGACCAAGTATAATTGTATTAGCGTGGCTTAATATACTCTTGGTGGAAGATTCGAAATATAAACTCGGCAGTCGGATTGAGGAGCTTGATGAGGACCTGAGTCCTCGGACGTCGTAGCATCTGACCTTAACCAGCGCTCCTAGACCTGTTCCAGCGCTTTGACTCAACGAGAAAAGTAATTACCATTTAAACACAGATGAGCTTACTGATGATGAAACTGCAGGCATGACTCACTGCATCTCAAGAAACAGGGTCTGTGCCAGCAGGGACATTTATGTCATACAATTGGAAGATGAAAGCGGAACAAAATGGTGATTCAAATAAACGCATATCAGGGTGTTTATTTTAAGAACTGCACCCGATGTGTCATTCACAGAGTCTCCTATCTAACCTTTCCAACTACCACCACCTCTATTTTCTGCTCCTCCCCAATATGTGAACCCCGTCACACTGAACCTCTTATCATTGTAATGATCCTATAATTTATGTAGGTAGAGTAATTATTCCACAGTCTTTGGTAATCCGGTAATGTCCAGATTAGAGGCGGGAGCAACCACCCACACACACATAGTGTTAATCAGTTAATCTTTACTAAAGCCTTGAGTTCACATTATCTACCAAATACACACACTCACTGCACACTAACCCTAATTAGTGTCCAGTGAGTGTGTATTTATATTAGAGAATTAATGTGCAACTAATTCCCTAATATAAACACGCATTCACTGAACACTAATCCAACATGCTACCTCTCTAATATAAACACACACTCACTGCACACTAACCCTGCACACTAATTTCAACACACACTCACTGGACACTAATCCAGCACGCTACCTCTATAATATAAACACACACTCACTGGACACTAACCTTGCACACTAATTACCTAATATCAACACACACTCACTGGACACTAATCCAACATGCACCTTGAAGACTCACTAGCTGTCCTCCCCATAAATGAATTAAAATACACAGAAGTACCCAGAAATAACAGGCTCAAACTTTAGAAATCTTTTACGAGTCAGACACCCAGGGTCCTAAACTAATAGTGTCATCTGGGTCACAGTGTGTCCGGATGACAGTCTGCTTGACTACAGCTTCAGAACAGACCAGACGTGTCACTCTGAAAGGCAGAGAAAGTTCACAACTCCCAGATTTAACTTTCAAAAAGGAGCTGTTCAACTCTCCCTTCCTGATACATAAGCAAGCCAACCCCCTACTACCTACTATCGTCACTGGCAACCCTACTAAGTTGTGAGCCACACCCTCCCACACCAAGTAGCAGCCTCGTCTCCCTCTGGGCTCACTCCGGTCTCCCTCTGGTCTCACTCCGGTCTCCCTCTAGTCTCACTCCGGTCTCCCTCTGGTCTCACTCCGGTCTCCCTCTGGTCTCACTCCAGGCTACCCTCACTCCCTTTTTAGAAGGACACTGTAAAGGTAATAATCCCCCACAGGTGCTCCGTCACTCTGCACCAGTCTGAAGCAGCACCACCCTCACCATCTCACTCCGTAGTGCATTACATTCACCCCTGGGACCCCATTACAACCTGACACAATCCCTAAATGTACAATATAAAACTAGAACTACTTAGACTTGTGAATTAATGTAGCTTCTGTACATGCAGTGAGGAGAACCAAGTTAGGGATCCCCTGTGAGGGAGTGGTTCTCCTCCAAACCCCTGGGAGGGCGTGGTTCTCCTCCAAACCCCTGGGAGGGAGTGGTTCTCCTCCAAACCCCTGGGAGGGCGTGGTTCTCCTCCAAACCCCTGGGAGGGCGTGGTTCTCCTCCAAACCCCTGGGAGGGCGTGGTTCTCCTCCAAACCCCTGGGAGGGCGTGGTTCTCCTCCAAACCCCTGGGAGGGTGTGGTTCTCCTCCAAACCCCTGGGAGGGCGTGGTTCTCCTCCAAACCCCTGGGAGGGCGTGGTTCTCCTCCAAACCCCTGGGAGGGCGTGGTTCTCCTCCAAACCCCTGGGAGGGCGTGGTTCTCCTCCAAACCCCTGGGAGGGTGTGGTTCTCCTCCAAACCCCTGGGAGGGAGTGGTTCTCCTCCAAACCCCTGGGAGGGCGTGGTTCTCCTCCAAACCCCTGTGAGGGAGTGGTTCTCCTCCAAACCCCTGGGAGGGAGTGGTTCTCCTCCAAACCCCTGTGAGGGAGTGGTTCTCCTCCAAACCCCTGGGAGGGAGTGGTTCTCCTCCAAACCCCTGGGAGGGTGTGGTTCTCCTCCAAACCCCTGGGAGGGAGTGGTTCTCCTCCAAACCCCTGGGAGGGAGTGGTTCTCCTCCAAACCCTTGGGAGTGAGTGGTTCTCCTCCAAACCCCTGGGAGGGTGTGGTTCTCCTCCAAACCCCTGGGAGGGCGTGGTTCTCCTCCAAACCCCTGGGAGGCCGTGGTTCTCCTCCAAACCCTTGGGAGGGCGTGGTTCTCCTCCAAACCCCTGGGAGGGCGTGGTTCTCCTCCAAACCCCTGGAAGGGTGTGGTTCTCCTCCAAACCCTTGGGAGGGCGTGGTTCTCCTCCAAACCCTTGGGAGTGAGTGGTTCTCCTCCAAACCCCTGGGAGGGTGTGGTTCTCCTCCAAACTCCTGGGAGGGCCACTACAGAAAGAGAGAGAGAGACAGGGAATTTAGGAGAGAGGGAGGGAGAGAGGGAGGATGAAAGGGAGGTAGAAAGACAGCAAGAAGGAATGAAAGAGAGAATTATGGGAACTATAGGAGCTAGAGAAGAAAGTATATAGAGAGATTTAGCACATCAGGTTTTTTCTGTATTGTTTTGGTGCCAGTATGTAACAGTGATGCCTACAGAATGAATATAGTTGCAAAAATGGAGCAGTATGTGGGGAAAATGTTTGTGAATCCTTTCTAGCAAAAGTAGTTGCATCCCTGCGTCATTTCCATAACTAATTCTAAGAAAATTTACTCATTTATTTACTCCTATCAAATCATCCATTAACAGTGATCTATTCTCATCAAATCATTCTTCATCACTCTAAAACACACACACACACACACACACACAGCGAATGCTTCCATGCATAGCTCTGTTCTGTAGCTCCGGCTGTGTGAGCTCCACGTGAATACGCAGGCAGTGGGACGTTTGTCTCACGCAGTCTTGCCTGCACTGCGGCGTCTCCTGTCACAACGGCACACGTGGGCCCTGGCGGCTCGTAGGACACATGCAGGATCCTGAATCTGACGTGGAAAGGTGTCGGTCCATAATAGTTGGACGTGCAGGGTGTTGTGTTTAGGGGTGTGACATTATTGATTTCTACATTGTGTACGTCTTGGGGAGTATTGTTGAAGCAAATCACTTCCGTCACGCATGAGCTTCCTCTCTTTCTGTCCCTCTCTCCATTTCTCCTACTCCCTCTCTCCCTCTTTCACTCTATCGCTCTCTCACTATCTCTCCTTCTCTCTCCCTCTTTCGCTCTCTCTTTCACTCTCTCACTATCATTAATAGTTTATTAAGTAAACGTCAGCTTGCTGGACCCCGACCTGACTCACAGCAGATTGAGTTTAGAGTTTTGTGTAAAAAAACAGTGATGTAAAATCAATATTAATCACTTTCGTTCCTTTTCTACTAAGAGGCACGCTAGATCTTCACATGCTTATCTCCAAGCACATTTCACAGCGATTTTGCAAGGCCTGCTCTTGTACAAGGAGATAGAGGGAGAAGGATGGTTAGAAAGCAGGATGTCAGCTCCGTGCACCATGGTGCTTCTGCAGATGGGTTGACTCATTCACAGAAGTCTGAGGTGCAGCTCTGATGGCGTGTGCCTTCCCTGTGGTTATGAGACTAATGCTACTCATGTCCCTGGGCGGTTATGCAACCACAATGCATTATCGCCAACCCCTGCTTTTGTTTACGTGTTTATGGGGATTTACTGCTGTCTGTTTATGTCATGCTAGTTATTTTGTTATTTTATTTTTGTTGTCTGTTTGTTTACCGCTGCTGTGGTGAAGAGAAAGAAAGTCTTTCACCTGAAATCAGAAACACATGTCCTCTGGGAAATGCACACCCAGGACATCCGACCACACACCCTACCAACCAAACTACCAAGCAAACTACCACACAACCTATCAACCAAACTACCACACAACCTACCAACCAAACTACCAAACTACCACACAACCTACCAACCAAACTACCACACAACCCACCAACCAAACTACCACAAAACATACCAACCAAATTACTGGTGTCTGTCACATCTCACATATCTCTAATATAAGCAGTGTTGGGAACGTTACTTTAAAAAAGTAATTAGTTATAGTTACTCACTACTTGTTCAAAAAAGTAACTGAGTTAGTAACTGAATTACTCTATAATAAAAGTAACTCGTTACCAGAGAAAGTAACTATTTGCATTACAGTTACAGTTTTTCCCAGTCGGTTTGGTTCATTTCTCACATCATGATTTACATTGGCATCACAACTAGTGCATTTCTCAAAACAGTTAGTGCAAACAGCAAAACTCAATGAAATACCTGCAAATGCAGATACTTCACTCAAAATTCTTTGTTTTTGCCCCAAAATCAAATATTTAGGTCAGTCAATTTGTCAGTGCCATCAGAATATCTAGTCTGTGTGCCATTGCCTATGAACAAGGCAGTCAAAATACTTAGTCATGTTGTCAGTGTAACTATAAGTCACAGTCATTGTAGACTGTATATTCTGATGGAAACTAGCTAAGCTTTTGATTTCAAGAACGCTGCACATTCTGTAGTATATCAAATACATGTTACACACATACAAACTTACATGGAACACAAAGTTACACATGACTGTATGTGGGAGACTGATAGCAAGACACTAGACTGGAATCAAATTTTTACAGCAATATTGTTTGACGGTATTGTTCGCACTGCAATTTGTTGACAAAAACACTGACTGAAATTCAGAAAAGACAGACAACTGACTGGAAAAACTGCAAAATTAGAAACTTATTCTACACATTCAAAACAACCTGAGTACATACAGTCTCCTCTTGCTGTGTGAAAATGGAACCTCTGCTACCACTATGAGCTAGTCTTGATATCCTATATGGCAGGGGTGCCCACAGTTTTCAGCTTGCGAGCTACTTATAAGATGACCAAGTCAGAAAGATCTACCGGGGGTGGCGGCGAACGTAATTTGTTGAGCGGGGGGGGGGGGGGGGGGGGGGGGGGGGGTGGCGAACGTAATTTGTTGAGTGGATTGCAGATTGGCTACCGTGAATGTCAATCAAAATACAACCGTCAGTGCAGATGTCCGATTCATCTACTACTATTTTATGTGACGCGATCTACGCACATTCCTTCGCGATCGACCGACACTTCCTTCGCGATCGACGTAATGAGCACCCCTGCTATATGGTATAAGAATGCAAAAATGCAAAAAAAAAAAAAAAATGAATACAGTTTTTCCCAGTCGGTTTGGTTCATTTCTCACATCATGCTTTACATTGGCATCACAACTAGTGCATTTCTCAAAACAGTTAGTGCAAACAGCAAAACTCAATGAAATACCGGCAAAATCACGTACTTCACTCAAAATTCTTTGTTTTTGCCCCAAAATCAAATATTTAGGTCAGTCGATTTGTCAGTGCCATCAGAATATCTAGTCTGTGTGCCATTGCCTATGAACAAGGCAGTCAAAATACTTAGTCATGTTGTCAGTGCAACTATAAGTCACAGTCATTGTAGACTGTATATTCTGATGGAATATACACCACCCAGTATTACCCATCTACACCATATAGTCTTACTCCTCTACACCACACAGTCTTACCCCTCTACACCACACAGTCTTACCCATCTACACCATATAGTCTTACCCCTCTACACCACAGTCTTACTTCTCCTATTGACTGTTCACCCTATACATGGCTTTGTCTTTCCATTATGAGACTTTGTGATACTGCCGTGTTTAGCATCTATAAATGTTTGCCAATTACAGTAAAGGTTCATGAGACGCACCTCTGACCTGTGGTTGAGACCATTGGTTGATCTAAGCCTTCACCAATTCCCTTTCTTACTGTAACTGAATGTTCACTTGCAAACAATTTAATCAAATTAGGATAAATTACCAAAATGTAACACAAAAATTAACTAAATACAGTAAATGTAAAATGATGCCGTAGAGATTATGACAACATGTTCAGCACTTTTGCATATAATGACCTAGGCAATGACCTAAAGACTAAATGTTTGGGAGGGTAAGACAATTCAACAGCCAATCCATACAACACATTTTGATAAACATGACATAAGCAACACATAATGTAAAAAACAACAGACAACTGCCCATGTCCATTTGCAATATGTACAAAAGCATTTGGAAAATGTTAAACACAAGGAGAAATTAAATTATGATGTGCACAAGTGACAAGGAGATGTGGAGACTGAATTAACTGTTTTGAGAATTTCAATTCTGATCTGAGAAATGAACCAAACCGACTGAGAAAAACTGTAACATGTCAGAATGTCAATGTGCAGCATTACAGCAGAGAGCACATTTCTGAATTACATACATGGTCCACAATTGTTGCCCTTACTGTATTTCACTGTTTTGTCCCCTCAGCCTTACACCACACAGTCTACCCCTCTACACCATATAGTCTTACCCCTCTACACCATATAGTCTTACCCCTCTACACCACACAGTCTTACCCCTCTACACCACACAGTCTTACCCCTCTACACCACACAGTCTTACCCATCTACACCATATAGTCTTACCCCTCTACACCATATAGTCTTACCCCTCTACACCACAGTCTTACTTCTCCTATTGACTGTTCACCTAGGGTGACCAGATGTCCCACTTTGTGCGGGACAGTCCCGCTATTTCATTACTTTTCACGTGTCCCGCAAATTGAGACATTGTCCCGCATTGTTATAGCCTGCCAGACTCCGGTTTTGAAATGCGTGTTTTTTTTTTTTTATCAATGTCTGTGTGTGGGAAAAGCGGTGATGGCTGTCATCAGGGGTGGGGCGGGCTGAATGCAGGCGTAGGGCACGCCCACCAACACAAACCAGTGCAAATCAGGGGTGGGTTTCCCGAAATGTTCGTAGTGCTAAGTACTTCGTAACCTCGTATGAAACGTACGAGGTTAAGAAGTACTTAGCGCTACGAATGTTTCGGGAAACCCACCCCAGGTCAGAACAGCACCTACATGCAGCTATGGAGGACAGGGAGGAAAACAGGACTCGATCTAAAAAACGAAAATGTAGCTATAACAGAGACTGGGAAACTATTTACCCCTGGGTGAAACCAGTGCAAGGTGACTCTTGTAAAGTTTTTTGTGACGTTTGTTTGAGTCATTTTTCCGTTTCACACGGAGGTGAATATGATGTGAAAAGACACAGACAATGCGAGACTCACAAAAAACGTGTAGCTCAAAAGGAGACTTCCCAGTCTATGCATACGTTCCTGCTAAAACCCAAACTAGATTCAAGGGTAGATAAAGTAACAGCAGCTGAACTAGCGTTTACCACACTGTGAAACACTCCCTATCATACAGGTCAGAATTTATTTTTTTAATTTTTATTAAGTTTCATTTATTTATATATATAAACACATTATTATTTGCAGTTTTATGTGCTAAAGGGGCAGAATAGAGATGTTTAATTTATTATTTAAAAAAATAAATTGCACACTATTTTATCTCGATGCATTGTGTCCCACATTGTCCCACACAAACATAGTTTGTCCCACATCTGGTAAATTGGAATCTGGTCACCCTATGTTCACCCTATACATGGCCTTGTCTTTCCATTATGAGACTTTGTGATACTGCCGTGTTTAGCGTCTATAAATGTTTGCCAATTAGAGTAAAGGTTCATGAGACGCACCTCTGACCTGTGGTTGAGACCATTGGTTGATCTAAGCCTTCACCAATTCCCTTTCTTACTGTAACTGAATGTTCACTTGCAAACAATTTAATCAAATTAGGATAAATTACCAAAATGTAACACAAAAATTAACTAAATACAGTAAATGTAAAATGATGCCGTAGAGATTATGACAACATGTTCAGCACTTTTGCATATAATGACCTAGGCCAGTGTTTCTCAACCTTTTTTCAGTTGTGGCACCCTTTATATGCATGCAAAATTTTAAGGCACCCCAGTTTACAATGCGTTAAAAACACAGGCTTTGGGGGGTGGGGGGTGGAGACGTAAGTTGTTGACGGGGGGGGGGGGGGGGGGGGGGGGGGGGGGGTGTGAACGTAAAATGGACACAAATTAAGTATTATATCGCAATCTATCGATCGCGGGTGGTTGGCGCCAAAGCGAACTAGTAACTCATTGAATCATAGATATGGATCAGATAAATAAACAAGATTTTTTTTTCAGATGTGAGATATCGGAAGTGTGCCGTGAGAGCGTGTGAAAACGGTCAAATGCGTGTGTCTCATGCTCAATGCGTGAGCGTTGGCAACCCTAAAAACATACTCTCTGCAACCATCTCCCGGCCAACATAACACAAAAAAGTGATTATTAAGACAGAGAGCAGATAAATGTGACTTACAGTCAGTGGGAAACCTGCGTAATCACGTGCTGACCTTGGTCATATGCAGGTCATATGCACGCTTTGAGCGTGAGACTCACGCATATTTAGCGATTTCACACGCTCTCACGCCACACATGGAATTTCTCATGCTTGAATATTATTATTATTAATTTATTTTTTAAATAATCTAATCGCTGCACACCGCAGCATATTCAGCCAATCCATCGGTTGTATATTATAACAGGTTGAACCAATCAGAATATAGATCGCGCTGTTTCTTGGTAGACTTTAGCCAGCCCGCTCCCCAACCACACACACACACACACACACACACACACACACACACACACACACTAACCATCGCGACAGATTCCAATCCCCCCCGCCTGAAAAAAAGCTCACGCCCACCAAACTTGAGAGATCTGGTCATATGAAATACATTTTAATGATTTTTTAAGCGTATAATAACTTCAATTTTTAAAACTATAGTTTTTTATTTCACATCAGAATATTTTGACGGCACCCCCGATGAAGACAGACGGCACCCCAGGGTGCCGCGGCACCCCGGTTGAGAAACGCTGACCTAGGCGATGACCTAAAGACTAAATGTTTGGGAGGGTAAGACAATTCAACAGCCAATCCATACAACACATTTTGATAAACATGACATAAACAACACATAATGTAAAAAACAACAGACAACTGCCCATGTCCATTTGCAATATGTACAAAAGCATTTGGAAAATGTTAAACACAAGGAGAAATTAAATTGTGATGTGCACAAGTGACAAGGAGATGTGGAGACTGAATGAACTGTTTTGAGAATTTCAATTCTGATCTGAAAAATGAACCGAATCGACTGAGAAAAACTGTAAAAAAAGTTATATGCCAATGAATAAGGATTTTTTGAAAAAGCAGTTTTTAGTCAGTTGAAATGAGTAGATCAGAAAGGTGTTTAAATTTTGATATTTATTGCACATCCACAGACCAGTGCAGGATAAAATCCTTTAATATCCCAAATCTTTGTAAAAAATAAAAATAGTAAACAGTTACAGTATATAAAGTGCATTTACATCTATCAAATAAAATTAAATTCTCTCAAGCTGAGACAACTGTTTGTTCACAACAGAAGTAAACTTAACAATACAACCTCTATTCTTAATTAAATAATTCAAATACCCAGTCTGGTAGACATTCAGGAACTTCAAGTATTTTCTTAAATAATGTTTATATTGCCACCTTGAAAATGCTAATTTTTCTTCGGCTTGCTCCTGACTCGCCATTTCTGTCTCTTCTCCGTTTGTGTCGTGTGCTTCGGTAAAAACACTGGCTCTGATTGGCTACCATAACGCTGCCTTAGACAATCGCTTTAAACAGGTGTTACACCGAGAACCGTGATCTATCGAGATCTGTTACTTCTCACTAGTCTGGGCAGCGGTCCGCTCGCATTACTGTTAGTATATCAATATATAGTAACGCACCGCTGTGTGTGTGTGTGTGTGTGTGTAATCCGAGTTATCCAAAAGGGCTCGCTTAATCCGTGAAAGGATTTCCCTCCTAGATATACCAAAATCACCTGTGATTGATATTATTGAAAAGTGGAAGCGTTTAGGAACCACAGCCATGAAGGTTCCGACCACGTAAAGATCCAGAGCGAAGTCACCGAGCTGCACAGTGCATAAAGGTCTCCAACGCTGCAGACTCCATCACGTCAGACATCCAAACCTCCTCTGGCTTGAACATCAGCACTGAAACTTTGCGCTGGGAGCTTCGTGGCTGGGGTTTCCATGGCGAGCAGCAGCATGCAAGACTTACATCACCTACCACACGGCCAAGTGCGGGATATAGAGGTGTACAGCACACCGCCACTAGACCCTGGAGCAGGGGAAAGGTGTTCTGAGAGATGAATCACGCTTCTCTCTGTCTGGCAGTCGGACTGACGAGTCTGGGTTCGGCGAATGCCAACAGAACACTGACTGCCTGACGGTTCTGTGCCTACTTTAAAGTTTGGTGGAGGGAGGATACTGTTGTGGGGTTTTCCAGGGGTTGGCCAAAGCCCCTTAGTTCCAGTGAAGGGAAATCTTGTAAAAAAAGATAGATAGATAGATAGATAGATAGATAGATAGATAGATAGATAGATAGATTGATTGATTGATTGATTGATTGATTGATTGATCTACATGAACATCAGTCACAACAAAAGACTCATTTAAGGAGTGTAGGATGAGGGAAATAAAAACATTACCCCATAAGGGAGGCGGGGAGTTGGGTGTCCTGGGGTTTGGCTACGGTGGACACGCCCACAAAGGCTTTGACTTCTGTGGGCATACAGCACGGACATTTAAAACCACTGAGCTGAAAACACTCTGCTGCTTGGCAACGCGAAGGAGCAATTAAAATGAAAGCATGAAAGCAAATATAAATTGAGATGGAGAGGCTTATCTGGAGAAACCTTCATCCACACTGGGTTTTTTTATTCATTTTTAAAATCTTATTAAGAAGATTGCACTTCCTTAAAATGAATGGTTTGTCAAAACCAGCACTATGTTATTACGTTTAATAGCGCACACACTTCTGTGGTGCACAGAAAGCTTTTTAATGCTCGGGTCAGTGTTCTCGACACGTTCTTTATCAGAGACCACTGCTGTGATGTGCACATGTTAATGACGTCACAGAACACCCAATCACAGAGGAGCCATTATAGAATAATTCATTAGACCTGCGTGATGTACAACAGCACATTTGTAAGGCCGCCATTGAAACCGGCCCACTGAATTGATAGCTGATCCATGTAAATGATCAAATGTATGAATTGTTTGCATATAATAATGTAAGACATATTTGAGAGCTTCATTTAAGAGCTGTTGCTGATGGAGCTGGCGTGGATAACCTGACATGAAGGTGCAGCCGGTGGGAAGGAGGAGACTGATGGAGGAACACATCCTAGATGCTCTCAAACACACACACACACACACACACACACACACACACTCAGCATAGCTGCCGGTCACAGTGGTTTTTCTACATCTTATTGGGAGATCAAGCTCTGTCCATCAGCACCTGTGTGGATCAATTAGCAGACAGTGATTCATTGGGAAGAGCAGATGGTGGATTCCTGCAGGCTGCCTGGAGCAGGATGAGAACTCGAATATTCCCGACCAATCTCCAGTGAGATACCTGTTCAAAATAGCTAGACTGCTCTCCATTACCATATACTATGTCCAGCTTATTAGAAACATGATGGTTAGAAGCACATGGCAGGTGTTGAAAAAGACACTGTAGCCCACTCGTCAGCGGTGGACGGTTCCTGACCGCAGGACGCCCGAGCGCCAGACACTCCTGGGTGCTCAGGGTGCAAGACGATCCTGCCAACAGTCGTCAGCTGGGTAGATGAACGTCTGTGGAGAGGGACGTTCAGCATCAGACTGTCTCTACCACTCCATGACACCACACCTGTTTGTTTATTCGCTTATTTTTTTCATGTGTGTGCATGTGCGTGTGTGTGTGTGAGTGTGTGTGTGTGCTCACTTGTTAGCAGCGTGTTCATTGTCCTGCAGATTGAGGAGAAGATGAAGCAGCATGCGTTCTCCAGCATGGAATCTCAGCAGGCTGCTCGAGAGACCACACATGCCAAATTCACGTTAGCAAAGAGGTGCTGCTTGTTTTCCACACTTCAGTTCTCACACACACACACACACACATTCACACAGGCATTCACAGTACACACACAAACACACACACACACACACGTATATTACTAATAGGATGCGGACAACATTGGATTCTTCAGAGAAGCGAGATCTTTTCAGTGATCGCTACCATCACAATGATATTCACTCCAAACCCAGCGATGCGGTGAAGTCACATATGTAAAGATCCAAGCCAAACTCATGATGGCAAACTTGCTGTTTCTCACAATTTGACACTGGAAGGATCTTCTTTTATGCCGCATATGGTTTGGCCAAGAAGCCTAAATTTACGTTCTAAGGCTGTGAGAATAGTGGTAGGTAGTTAGGTGTTTTAGTTTTGGCGGTTAGGCTAGACTGGTCATAGTTTCAGAGGAAGCAGTCCTGAAAACATGATGTAGAAAGTCTGGAAAGGATTGAGCTGAAAGCCACGTGAGCTGAAAGCCGCGTGAGCTGAAAGCCACGTGAGCTGAATGCCGCGTGAGCTTTCTAACGAACTGTGCTATGGAATGGATGCTCAGAGAGGGCGGGCGAGGCGCAGAGCACAGTGACCTCAGAGCCAAAGGTCGCCCGGTGAGTTCAGAGCTCCGCAGACGATGGAACTGAGTGTCCCCTCAATAATTCAGCACTGCCCTCTGCTAAAGAATCTGAAGAGCATTGGAGAAAAGAGTCGTGAAAAATTCACAAAGGGATGGGGCTTGAGTGTGTGTGTGTGTGTGTGTGTGTGTGTGTGTGTGTGTGTGTGTGTGTGTGTGTGTGTGTGTGTGTTTGTGTGTGTGTGTGTGTGTTTGTTTGTCGTGAGCAGCATGTTTCTCCTCACTACTCCTCCTCCCTTACATTCATTCTCATCTTCCTCCTCTCGCTGGATCTCTGACCCTCTTCATCATTGTGGAATCTTGTTGTCTTTATTCATATGTGCTGCTTGACCCTTTAAACCAAAATGACCTTTGGCTCTTTGCTTTTATTTATTTCTTCTTTATTTCTTTTTTTGCAGTAATGAAAGTATGAGAGTAGTATTTAGTTACTCTTTATTACATTTCTTCCAAATCTGTTTTTTGGAAAGATTAACACACACACAGTTTTGTATTACTGTACACACACTGTACAGATTAACACATACACACACACTGTACATACACACACTTCTTACTGTTAATGTTCACACTAACATGGAAGTCAGTACAGAGTAACTAAGGCAGAATTCTCCTCATTATAACTCCCTGCCCGTCCTCAATGATCAGTCCAGCAGCGAAGAATACATGCAAGCTGCAGGTGGCAGTTTAATCTAGCAGGTCTCAGTTCAGCGTCACAGTGACTACAGCGCAGAAGGGCACTGAGTAGGAGTGTCGTTGGTTCAGAGGGAGCCAGCGTCTTGGGGAGAGCCCACGCTGAGACCTTCCTCCCGGGCTAATGACGGTCCGCCGGCTGTCGTGTGCCACCCTGCGTGGTTCAGGTGAAGCTCTTTCATTTATGCTCATCTCCACCTGTAGGAGAGGTGGATGATCTGTCACATCCCATAATGCACAGCACTTCGGGGAGTCGAGCGTGAGCCGTCGAGTGAGACGTCAAATCAGTGGTGCCCTGACTTCACCATGACAACCAAAATAACAGGACCTCGTTAAAGCAGTAAATTTTCACCCTGTCTCTCCATCTTTCTCATTCTCCCTCTCTCTCTCTCTCACACACACACACACACACACAAATAGAGCTGACAGCACTGAGAAACAAAAAGGAGCTCGGGCGAGGGGTAAAGTAGGACCAAATTTCAATCACACACCTTGACAGAGTGATATTTTAAAGAGAGTGGAGTCAGGACAAGAGTACAGTGCAATGACAAATACATTTCATTAAAGGGGAGAGATGGGGGACACATAGAGACAGACAGAGAGAGGGAGACAGAGAGAGACACAGAAAGAAAGACAGACACACAGACAGAGGAGGAACTGGCAGGAAATTTGGGGTTAATATGAGATGGACAACTTGTGAGGAGTGACAGTCGGAGGGGAGTTAACGCGAGTTTCTCTTTAACATTTTTGATCTCATTAACATTTTTACCAGGGCAACACATAATGATGGACTCAGGACAACACACATTAAGACTCAGGACAACACACATTAAGACGCAGGACATTTCATCAATACAGATATATGAAACAAATTTACAAATATACACACCCTACACTATGCAACGTGGAGCAGGTCGTTCTTGTTTGTTAGCTAGGATAGCTAGCTTGATAAGGCAACTGCAAATTTGGCTTAACATCAGCATTGCATTGAGATACCTGTATTAACTATTATTATTATAGGCTTTGGCATGTCAGTTAGCTTAGTTCAATTGAATTTCTTCTGAAAATTAAATGGGCTCTTTTTGATGATGTCATAGACACAAGTGCTTTTCATTGGCTGGTGTGTATGTTGGCTTCATCAGAATTGCTGCCCTCAGGACCCCCTTGA
>NW_027506869.1:1812619-1815119 GCF_052324685.1 Brachyhypopomus gauderio
TGACATGTTCACTTACTGCTTCATTTAATAGGTTAATTACAACACAGAGAATTCAGTGCATGAAGACATAATATCTTCTCTCTCTTTCTCTCTCTCTCTCTCTCTCTCTCTCTCTCTCTCTCTCTCTCTCATCTTTTCATCTTGCCCCCAGAATACTATCTGATTAAATGTAGACATTTTGCATAGCATCAATCTTTTAACTCTCCACCCACACACAGATGCACACATACTCCTCTTTGACCGTCTGCTGAGATCTGCAGAGCACCACAAGATGTCTCTTTTTGCAACTGTCATCAAAGGTCTCTCTTACAAACACACACACACACACACACACACACACACACACACACACACACACACACACACACACACACACACATACACACACATTCAGTAATGTGTGTTCCAGAGGGCTTATTTTGATTTTGTGTATCAGAAAGAGAGCGAGAGAGAAAAGTGTGATGGGTGCTCATCTTTCTCTCTCACTTTTTGTCTATCTGTCTGTCTCTATCTCTCTCTCACACACACACACACACACACAAACATGCACACTACATGCTCCATGTCACTTCCCTAAATCTCTTCCCTCTTTCGCTTCCATACACATATCTTCCTTTTGTACTTACTAAATATTAAATTAGGGCTTGTCTGACAGCAACTGACGTTTGGTTTGGGGATGCTCCTGCAGAGGTTGTAGAGAAATTAGACTCTCTTAGTCATTTTTTCTTGTCAGTCTGGACTTCTTCCTCTCCCAGTGTTCCTGGGGGAAGGTCACACACTGCTCCCGTTATGTGTTAGCCGGGCCACGTTCAAGTAATTACCTGAGTCTCTAATTGGCAGCGGCACTCTAATTTTTTTGCAGCAAGAACAGTAACGAGCAGCACAACCGTGGGTGTCCTGCCTTCTGCTCTGAGTCCATACCATCTCTCTCTCTCTCTCTCTCTCTTTCTCTCAATGTCTGTTTGGTTGTACCAGGTCAGAACCTGAACGTGCTTCCTATTCTGAATTCATACTGTAGTGTCTCATGGAAAAGGGGCCAACAGATTTGCGTTCTTCAAACTATCCCCTATACCATCAAACCTCATCTGAACCTGTAATTTAATGTTGTCTGAATGTTTTCTTATTTGTTTCCTTATAAGAGCTTTTATGAGTTACTCGTAATGTTCATAGGACATTATGAGTATGAACTATGGGTAGTCCTCATCACTGCAGTATTAGTTATACTAAGTATTAGTTATATAAGCCAGAGACCACTCCTGTGTCTCTATAGACTCAAGTGGCTCAACCCTGCGCCCACCCTGCGCATACTTGAGTCCTTATTATAGGACGTTTTTCACGGCATTTGTGTTTGAGATGGGTAATAAAAAAACATCTAACCAACCACTCGCTTCCTGTGACTCCTCTGTTGCCATCACAGATATCTACTGATGAGCAGAGACTTGGGAACAGGATACACATTTTATTTCTTTAGATTTATCAGCATTGTTTACAGTCTAGTTAACAAACCTGGGCCACAAAGACATCTGCCAAGGCCTGATAAAGCACTTCAACACAAACCATTGTTAAAGTATATCTGAGTCTTAGAGGGCCAGTCAGCAAGCCCTGTTCTCCAAGCAGTTTGGTTTTCTCTGCTCTAACGTACCCTTTTCATCCCTAACAAGGGTTCGGATAATTTGATAATTAGTTGGATTAGATATGCTTGGTACAGCGAAATCACTGAAATATTCAGAGCAGCAGATACACCAGCTTGGGAACCGCTACCTTAGTTTGAGTTACCTTAGTGTGTAATACGTTTAAGGACATTTGCCTAATGAGGTGCTAACCTGGGACTTACCCTAGACCCCCTGTGCAGAGCATACATTAAGAACTTCATGAAAGGGTTTTTAAGACACCTGAAGCGCTCCACCCAGACAAAAAAGGACACCTAAAAGCACAATTGTCTCCAACACATCAAACTGCTGTCCATCAGGATTAACAACCGTGTGTCACTGTAAAAAAGAAACACAAAGACTAAACATAACAGAAAGATTAAACCCAACGACCTTTGGCGCTGCTGTCCTGGAATACGTCTCTGACATCATGCAACGTAACATATGAATCACTACAGTAACTGTCCAGTCAAAAGGCTTTTAAGAACTTTCTTATTCAGATTGATGGAGTTTCTGGCCAGGTGGTGTGTTAAAATTCGAAGTAAAAGTGAAACATTAGAAACATTATTTTATTTTACTATTCATCTATTCAACTTACGTTGTGAGGTCCCACTTAACATGCCTGCTCATTTTCAACCGCCCTAACTCTGTCACCTTGGCAACAGTCCATGTGCAACAAGTCTACTTCTAACTCCACAGAATCAGTGTTTCATGTCCTGATAAGTACAGGTTAGGAGAAAGTAAACGCTTCACTTAAATATCATTGTATTGAATATATTTTCAAAGAAAGCATAAAAGCATACAACGTTTATGCAAAACCTTTATACCAACTCTAATATATACATTAGATT
>NW_027506869.1:2157619-2170119 GCF_052324685.1 Brachyhypopomus gauderio
CGGCATGAATTAATGAATGAAATGCCCACTGTGGATGTTTTAAATAATTTTAATTTAAAAGACAAAGTCCCACAATCAACAAGGCCTACAAGCCTACAATGTGTATCCGGGTCAAAGTGCACACATGTCGGCATGAATTAATGAATGAAATGCCCACTGTGGATGTTTTAAATAATTTTAATTTAAAAGACAAAGTCTCACAATCAACCAGGCCTACAAGCCTACAATGTGTATCCGGGTCAAAGTGCACACATGTCGGCATGAATTAATGAATGAAATGCCCACTGTGGATGTTTTAAATAATTTTAATTTAAAAGACAAAGTCCCACAATCAACAAGGCCTACAAGCCTACAATGTGTATCCGGGTCAAAGTGCACACATGTCGGCATGAATTAATGAATGAAATGCCCACTGTGGATGTTTTAAATAATTTTAATTTAAAAGACAAAGTCTCACAATCAACCAGGCCTACAAGCCTACAATGTGTATCCGGGTCAAAGTGCACACATGTCGGCATGAATTAATGAATGAAATGCCCACTGTGGATGTTTTAAATAGTTTTCATTTAAAAGACAAAGTCTCACAATCAACCAGGCCTACAAGCCTACAATGTGTATCCGGGTCAAAGTGCACACATGTCGGCATGAATTAATGAATGAAATGCCCACTGTGGATGTTTTAAATAATTTTAATTTAAAAGACAAAGTCTCACAATCAACCAGGCCTACAAGCCTACAATGTGTATCCGGGTCAAAGTGCGCACATGTCGGCATGAATTAATGAATGAAATGCCCACTGTGGATGTTTTAAATAATTTTCATTTAAAAGACAAAGTCCCATAATCAATCAACCAGGCCTACAAGCCTACAATGTGTATCCGGGTCAAAGAACACTTTGGTCGGCATGAATTAATGAATGAAATGCCTACTATGGATGTCTAAAAATAAGCCTACAGTGTGTAGCGGGGTCAAAGAACACTTTGGTCAGCATGAATTAATGAATGAAATGCCTACTATGGATGTCTAAAATACTTTTCATTTAAAAGACAAAGTCCCATAATCAATCAACCAGGCCTATAAGCCTACAGTGTGTAGCGGGTTCAAAGAACACTTTGGTCGGCATGAATTAATGAATGAAATGCCTACTATGGATGTCTAAAAATAAGCCTACAGTGTGTAGCGGGGTCAAAGAACACTTTGGTCAGCATGAATTAATGAATGAAATGCCTACTATGGATGTCTAAAATACTTTTCATTTAAAAGACAAAGTCCCATAATCAATCAACCAGGCCTATAAGCCTACAGTGTGTAGCGGGGTCAAAGAACACTTTGGTCGGCATGAATTAATGAATGAAATGCCTACTATGGATGTCTAAAAATAAGCCTACAGTGTGTAGCGGGGTCAAAGAACACTTTGGTCAGCATGAATTAATGAATGAAATGCCTACTATGGATGTCTAAAATACTTTTCATTTAAAAGACAAAGTCCCATAATCAATCAACCAGGCCTATAAGCCTACAGTGTGTAGCGGGGTCAAAGAACACTTTGGTCGGCATGAATTAATGAATGAAATGCCTCCTTTGGAAGTCCAAAATAATGTTAAAAATAATTTCCAAGTGCCATAATTATCCACAGGTTGGCTCTTCCAGTCCTATAAGCCTGCTTTGTGTGGCCAGGCAAAGGATCAGATAGCTTGGGGCCAGATTTAAACAGAAAAGGCAGTTTGTGGAGCAAAGACATAATTTTGAATGGGGAGAAAAAAGGAAAACGGTGGAGTAATGCTGCCATCTTTTGGGTAAAAAATGTCGGTGCGCCTATAATTTAAAAGTGGGTTTTCTGGATGTTTTAAAAGACCCAGGGCTATCATCCTGCTGTGTGTAGCGGGCTCAGAGTTCACTTTGGTCGGCATGAATTAATGAATGAAATGCCTCCTCTGGATGTCTGAAATAATTTTCATTTAAATGACAAAGTCCCACTTTTAATCAACCTGGCCTATAAGCCTACATTGTGTAGCGGGCTCAGAGTTCACTTTGGTCGGCATGAATTAATGAATGAAATGCCTCCTCTGGATGTCTAAAATAGTTTTCATTTAAAAGACAAAGTCCCACTTTTAATCAACCAGGCCTATAAGCCTACAGTGTGTAGCGGGGTCAAAGAACACTTTGGTCAGCATGAATTAATGAATTAAATGCCTCCTCTGGATGTCTAAAATAATTTTCATTTAAAAGACAAAGTCCCATAATCAATCAACCAGGCCTATAAGCCTACATTGTGTAGCGGGCTCAGAGTTCACTTTGGTCGGCATGAATTAATGAATGAAATGCCTCCTCTGGATGTCAAAAATAATTTTCATTTAAATGACAAAGTCCCACTTTTAATCAACCAGGCCTATAAGCCTGCTTTGTGTGGCCGGGCAAAGGATCAGATAGCTTGGGGACAGATTTAAACAGAAAAGGCAGTTTGTGGAGCTCAGTAATAATTTTGAATGGGGAAAAAAAGGGAAAACGGTGGAGTAATGCTGCCATCTTTTGGGTAAAAAATGTCGGTGCGCCTATAATTTAAAAGTGGGTTTTCTGGATGTTTTAAAAGACCCAGGGCTATCACTCTAGTGTGTGTGGCGGGCTCAGAGTATGCCTAAAGTGGGGTAACTATTTTAAACATTTTACTAATTTCTGGATGTATTAAATCATCCATGTGTCTCATCCTACTGTGTATGGCGGGCTCAGAGTATGCCTAAAGTGGGGTAACTATTTTAAACATTTTACTAATTTCTGGATGTATTAAATCATCCATGTGTCTCATCCTACTGTGTATGGCGGGCTCAGAGTATGCCTAAAGTGGGGTAACTATTTTAAACATTTTACTAATTTCTGGATGTATTAAATCATCCATGTGTCTCATCCTACTGTGTGTGGCGGGCTCAGAGTATGCCTAAAGTGGGGTAACTATTTTAAACATTTTACTAATTTCTGGATGTATTAAATCATCCATGTGTCTCATCCTACTGTGTATGGCGGGCTCAGAGTATGCCTAAAGTGGGGTAACTATTTTAAACATTTTACTAATTTCTGGATGTATTAAATCATCCATGTGTCTCATCCTACTGTGTATGGCGGGCTCAGAGTATGCCTAAAGTGGGGTAACTATTTTAAACATTTTACTAATTTCTGGATGTATTAAATCATCCATGTGTCTCATCCTACTGTGTGTGGCGGGCTCAGAGTATGCCTAAAGTGGGGTAACTATTTTAAACATTTTACTAATTTCTGGATGTATTAAATCATCCATGTGTCTCACTCTAGTGTGTGTGGCGGGCTCAGAGTATGCCTAAAGTGGGGTAACTATTTTAAACATTTTACTAATTTCTGGATGTATTAAATCATCCATGTGTCTCACTCTAGTGTGTGTGGCGGGCTCAGAGTATGCCTAAAGTGGGGTAACTATTTTAAACATTTTACTAATTTCTGGATGTATTAAATCATCCATGTGTCTCATCCTAGTGTGTGTGGCGGGCTCAGAGTATGCCTAAAGTGGGGTAACTATTTTAAACATTTTACTAATTTCTGGATGTATTAAATCATCCATGTGTCTCACTCTAGTGTGTGTGGCGGGCTCAGAGTATGCCTAAAGTGGGGTAACTATTTTAAACATTTTACTAATTTCTGGATGTATTAAATCATCCATGTGTCTCATCCTACTGTGTGTGGCGGGCTCTTAGTGCACATTCTTAGGCTATGTATTTTATACATTTTACTAATTTATGGAGGAAAAAAAAGACCCAGCATTTTGCATTCAAATGTGCAGGGCGCACCGGCGTTTAAAGTCCAAAAGATGGCAGCATTACTCCACCATAGTAATTATTTTCCTCCTTAAAGCTGTATACCATATGTTTCTGGAGGAATTAAATTCAGGCCTATAAGCCTGCTGTGTGTGGCTGGCTTTTAGTGCACATTCTTAGGCTATGTATTTAATACAGAATAAGGATTTTCTGGATGTATTAAATCATCCAGGGCTCTCATCCTACTGTGTGTGGCCGGCTCTTAGTGCACCTTTTTAGGCAATGTATTTTATACAGAATAATGATTTTGTGGATGTATTAAATCATCCAGGGCTCTCATCCTACTGTGTGTGGCCGGCTCTTAGTGCACATTCTTAGGCTATGTATTTAATACAGAATGATGATTTTCTGGATGTATTAAATCATCCATGTGTCTCATCCTACTGTGTCTGGCGGGCTCAGAGTGTGCTTAAATAGGGTAACTATTTTATACATTTTACTAATTTATGGAGGTTAAAAAAAGACCCAGCATTTTGCATTCAAATGTGCAGGGCGCACCGGCATTTAAAGTCCAAAAGATGGCAGCATTACTCCACCGTAGTAATTATTTTCCTCCTTAAAGCTGTATACCATATGTTTCTGGAGGAATTAAATTCAGGCCTATAAGCCTGCTGTGTGTTGCGGGGTCATAGTAGGCTTTTATTGGGTAACTGTTTTATACAGAATAAAGATTTCTGGGTGTTTAAAAAAGACCCATGCCTATAAGCCTGCTGTGTGTAGCAAGGTCAGAGTTCACATTCCTTGGGCATGAATTATGAATGAAATGCCCCCTCTGGATGTCCTAAATAATTTTAATTTAAATGACAAAGTCCCATAATTGGTTGGCCTATAAGCCTACTGTGTGTAGTGGGTTTCAGAGTACACTTTGGTCGGCATTGCAGCTTTCAAATATCACATTGCAGATTTCAAATTGTCTTTCTGCAAGAGTCTCCAAAGTTGCAATGTGCAAGTATTTCGGCAACCGGCGCTAATTGAGGGTTAGGCGAGGTTGAAATATTTCAAAGTCCGAGGATATACCAGCAGCATAGACACTTAGAATAAAAAAGAGGCCTTTTTAAATTAAATATACCAGAGGCATAGACACTTAGAATAAAATAGAGGCCTTTTTAAAATAAATATACCAGAGGCATAGACACTTAGACTAAAATAGAGGCCTTTTTAAATTAAATATACCAGAGGCATAGACACTTAGACTAAAATAGAGGCCTTTTTAAAATAAATATACCAGAGGCATAGACACTTAGAATAAAATAGAGGCCTTTTTAAAATAAATATACCAGAGGCATAGACACTTAGACTAAAATAGAGGCCTTTTTAAATTAAATATACCAGAGGCATAGACACTTAGACTAAAATAGAGGCCTTTTTAAAATAAATATACCAGAGGCATAGACACTTAGACTAAAATAGAGGCCTTTTTAAATTAAATATACCAGAGGCATAGACACTTAGACTAAAATAGAGGCCTTTTTAAAATAAATATACCAGAGGCATAGACACTTAGACTAAAATAGAGGCCTTTTTAAATTAAATATACCAGAGGCATAGACACTTAGAATAAAATAGAGGCCTTTTTAAATTAAATATACCAGAGGCATAGACACTTAGAATAAAATAGAGGCCTTTTTAAATTAAATATACCAGAGGCATAGACACTTAGAATAAAATAGAGGCCTTTTTAAATTAAATATACCAGAGGCATAGACACTTAGACTAAAATAGAGGCCTTTTTAAATTAAATATACCAGAGTTCCTTAAAAAGCCATGGCAACAGGTGAGACCAATCATTGCTGATTGCGTGGGCTGAGAACGTACCGGCATAATTGAAAAGAATCAGCAACAGGTGAGACCAATCATTGCTGATTGCGTGGGCTGAGAACGTACCGGCATAATTGAAAAGGCCATTTTAAATAAAATATACCAGTAGAAAAGACACTTTGAGTAAAAAAGGCCATTTTAAATAAAATATACCATGGCCAAATGAACTTAGAATAAAAGAGGAGAGTTTAGTTTAAATTATACCATGGTTAAATGCTGTTAGAAAAAAAGTGCACAGTTTAATCTTATTTGGAAGGCGCATTGACTCTTAAAGTCCACAAGATGTCACCGGTACTCCATCGTTTTTTTTCTGTTATACCATATGTACGTGCCACTGGGTGGCTCCTCCAGACACCTCAGCCTAGTTGAAGTGTCCGATGAAGGTGCACTCATCTGGGCATGAGGTAAAGTTATTATACCAACATCATGTGGAGGTTTTCAAGTCAGAAATTGCACAAAGTCCATAAATATACCAGAAGCATGGAGTTTTATGAGTGAATTAGTCTATGTCCCTTACTTTGTTAGACCATACACAAGATATTTTCTTCAGGAAATGCACAGAGTCCAATGCTATAACATTGCCAGGTGGTGGCTTTAAGGGAAAAAAGCATAAAAGTGTCCGAAAAACATGCTCTTTAGCTCGGGTACATCCCCAGGATCAAGAAAAATTGTCAGTTTTTTTTTCTATCTTGCTTAGAAATAGGTGTAAATTGACTCTGAAGTGTCATATCAGGCAATGCACAGAGTCCTTAAATATACCAGTAGCATGAGGTTTTTGTTGGAAATTAGTCTATTTCCCTTCCTGAGTTAGACCATATACAAGTAGTAATCTTCAGGCAATGCACAGAGTCCTTAAATTTACCAGTAGCATGAGGTTTTTGTTGGAAATTAGTCTATTTCCCTTCCTGAGTTAGACCATATACAAGTAGTAATCTTCAGGCAATGCACAGAGTCCTTAAATTTACCAGTAGCATGAGGTTTTTGTTGGAAATTAGTCTATTTCCCTTCCTGAGTTAGACCATATACAAGTAGTATTCTTCAGGCAATGCACAGAGTCCTTAAATATACCAGCAGCATGAGGTTTTTGTTGGAAATTAGGCTATTTCCCTTCCTGAGTTAGACCATATACAAGTAGTATTCTTCAGGCAATGCACAGAGTCCTTAAATATACCAGCAGCAGGTGGTGGCTTTTAGTGAAAAAAGCATAAAAGTGTCCAAAAAACATGCTCTTTAGCTCAGGTACATCCCCAGGATCAAGAAAAATTGTCAGTTTTTTTCTCTATCTTGCTTAGAAATAGGTGTAAATCCAGTCTGAAGTGTCTGATCAGAAAATGCACTAAGTCCATTTTTTCTGTTATACCATACGCATTTGCCACTGGGTGGCTCCTCCAGACACATCTGTCCACTTGGAGTGTCCAATGAAGGTGCACTCATCTGGGCATGAGGTAAAGTTATTATACCAACATCATGTGGAGGTTTTCAAGTCAGAATTTGCACAAAGTCCATAAATATACCAGAAGCATGGAGTTTTATGAGTGAATTAGTCTATGTCCCTTACTTTGTTAGACCATACACAAGATATTTTCTTCAGGAAATGCACAGAGTCCAATGCTATAACATTGCCAGGTGGTGGCTTTTAGGGAAAAAAGCATAAAAGTGTCCGAAAAACATGCTCTTTAGCTCGGGTACATCACCAGGATCAAGAAAAATTGTCAGTTTTTTTTTCTATCTTGCTTAGAAATAGGTGTAAATTGACTCTGAAGTGTCAGATCAGTAAATGCACAGAGTCCTTAAATTTACCAGTAGCATGAGGTTTTTGTTGGAAATTAGTCTATTTCCCTTCCTGAATTATACCATACGCAAGATATTTTCTTCAGAAAATGCACAGAGTCCCATATTCTGTTAAAATTGCACTATGTCCATAAATATACCAGCAGAACGAAGTTTTCAAGTGGAAAATATTCTATGTCGCTTCATTTGGTATACCATAGGCGTCAGTTTTCGGCGAAAATAATTCTATGTCGATAAAAATGTTATACCATACGTATGATTTTGTGTTCAAAAATCGCACTATGTTCCAATTTTGACCAAGGGGTGGATCATCCAGAGGCCTCGATCCTCTGACAGTGCCCGCCGAATGTGCACCCAGACGGACATGCATCTCATTCCCCCTGTCTGGATGATTTTATGAATGGGTGATATGCAAACACCTACCATCAGGTATATAGGGGAGAGGGTCTTCTGAAAGCCACATATATGGTATACCATAAATGAAGACAAGGATTATGGCGCACGCTTTGCCCGACCAAAGGTCACTCCCTGGGCATTTTAGAGGATTTGAGAGGCCTCTTTATGGATCTCACAAACGATCCATGCATGGAATTTTGCACACTTTATCCGAATAAAGTGCACTTTTGGGCTTATGAGAGTAGGTTGGTATGCCTCTCTCTGGATGTGAGGAAGGATCCAGGAATAAAGGCATGTAATGCCACACAATTTATCCGACTAAATGACACTCTTGGGCTTATGAGAGAGGATGAGGGGCCTCTCTGTGGATGTCAGAAAGGCTCCATGCATGAAAGCATGTAATGTCACACACTTTATCCGATTAAAGTGTACATGTTGGGCTTATGATTAAGCATGAGGGCCCTATATGTGGATGTCGGAAAGGTTCCAGGCTTAAAGGCATGTAATGCCACACACTTTATCCATTTAAAGTGCACATTTGGGCTTATGAATAATGATGAGGGCCCTATGTGTGGATGTCGGAAAGGTTCCAGGCTTAAAGGCATGTAATGCCACACACTTTATCCGTTTAAAGTGCACATTTGGGCTTATGAATAATGATGAGGGCCCTATGTGTGGATGTCGGAAAGGTTCCAGGCTTAAAGGCATGTAATGCCACACACTTTATCCATTTAAAGTGCACATTTGGGCTTATGATTAAGCATGAGGGCCCTATGTGTGGATGTCGGAAAGGTTCCAGGCTTAAAGGCATGTAATGCCACACACTTTATCCGTTTAAAGTGCACATTTGGGCTTATGAATAATGATGAGGGCCCTATGTGTGGATGTCGGAAAGGTTCCAGGCTTAAAGGCATGTAATGCCACACACTTTATCCGTTTAAAGTGCACATTTGGGCTTATGATTAAGCATGAGGGCCCTATGTGTGGATGTCGGAAAGGTTCCAGGCTTAAAGGCATGTAATGCCACACACTTTATCCGTTTAAAGTGCACATTTGGGCTTATGATAAAGCATGAGGGCCCTATGTATGGATGTCGGAAAGGTTCCAGGCTTAAAGGCATGTAATGCCACACACTTTATCCGTTTAAAGTGCACATTTGGGCTTATGATTAAGCATGAGGGCCCTATGTATGGATGTCGGAAAGGTTCCAGGCTTAAAGGCATGTAATGCCACACACTTTATCCATTTAAAGTGCACATTTGGGCTTATGATTAAGCATGAGGGCCCTATGTGTGGATGTCGGAAAGGTTCCAGGCTTAAAGGCATGTAATGTCACACACTTTATCCATTTAAAGTGCACATTTGGGCTTATGATTAAGCATGAGGGCCCTATGTATGGATGTCGGAAAGGTTCCAGGCTTAAAGGCATGTAATGCCACACACTTTATCCATTTAAAGTGCACATTTGGGCTTATGATAAAGCATGAGGGCCCTATGTATGGATGTCGGAAAGGTTCCAGGCTTAAAGGCATGTAATGCCACACACTTTATCCGTTTAAAGTGCACATTTGGGCTTATGAATAATGATGAGGGCCCTATGTGTGGATGTCGGAAAGGTTCCAGGCTTAAAGGCATGTAATGCCACACACTTTATCCGTTTAAAGTGCACATTTGGGCTTATGAATAATGATGAGGGCCCTATGTGTGGATGTCGGAAAGGTTCCAGGCTTAAAGGCATGTAATGCCACACACTTTATCCGTTTAAAGTGCACATTTGGGCTTATGATTAAGCATGAGGGCCCTATGTGTGGATGTCAGAAATGCTCCATGCATGAAAGCATGTAATGTCACACACTTTATCCGAGTAAGAGGCTCCCTCTGAGCAAAGTAGGGGGGGAGTGAGGCCCCCCCCGGAGGTCTGAAAAGATCCAGGCCTTTAAATGACACGGGCTGTGCCCGAGCAAAGTGCCCACGCTGGGCAAGGGTGGAGGCGTGATGCTCCCCCTTATGGAGGTCGTCCTACCTCCATCCTCACGTAATGTATTTCGACCTGTGCGTATCCGGAGGGTGCTATGCGCAAGCCCGGAAGATGCTGGTTTCGGCTGGCCTTACCGGATCCAATGGTATAGCACCTAGGTGCGCTCTAAGGCCGTAAACCCCCCCCATGTGTTTGAGAATGGTAGGTGTTATACCATTGCCACGAACCACTTATTGAATCAGCCATGCCCTTTCGGCAATCGAGTCTCAGAGGTGTGTCCGAGGGAAGATTTGCCTTGGCGGGCATGGCTGTCTGGCATCTCCCCGACCCTGGAGGAATGCGCTAACGGTGTAATGCAAACACCTACCAGCAGGTATATAGGGGAGCATGCTTTCTGAGCCTTATATGATTGTACCATAATAAGGATCAGAAGAAAGGCAGTGCGTTAAGGTGAACTAGCCCGACTCTAATGCACCTTGACGGCTTAAGGGGAGGGATAAGTGACCCCTGCTGATGGAGGTCAAAGACATCCGTGTCTCTCAGGCCTTCGAACCACTGCTTGCGCCCGACCGAAATGCCACTGCTGGGCATGGGTGTAAGAGTGGTGACACCCCTTATGGAGGTCTGTCCAACCTCCAGCCTGCATGCTCCACCTCGGCCTGTGCGTATCCGGAGGGTGCTGTGCGCAAGCCCGGAAGATGCTGGTTTCGGCTGGCCTTACCGGATCCAATGGCACAGTACCTAGGTGCGCTCTAAGACCGTTATCCGAACCCAAGTCCGCCAGGGGTTTTTCTGTTATACCAGTAGCATCGACCATCACTTTGATCAGCCAGGCCTTTTCGGGGGTCGAGCGTCCGAGGTGTGTCCGAGGGAAGATTTGCCTTGGCGGGCATGGCTGGCGAGTACCTCCCCGGCCATGGAGGAAAACGCATACGGTGCATTGCAAACACCTACCAGCAGGTATATAGGAGAGCATGTCTCTTGAGTTCATCCTAACCTTATAATGGTTATCCCATTCATAAGGCCTGGATGCAAGGCGGTGCGTGAAGGTAACATTAGCCTGACTCTAACACTTTCACCGGTTAGGGGTGGAGTGGTGACCCCCCTAACACTGGAGGTCTCGCCGACCTCCAGGCACCAGCCTCACATGCTCTACCTCGGCCTGTGCGTATCCGGAGGGTGCTGTGCGCAAGCCCGGAAGATGCTGGTTTCGGCTGGCCTTACCGGATCCAATGGCACAGTACCTAGGTGCGCTCTAAGACCGTTATCCGAACCCAAGTCCGCCAGGGGTTTTTCAGTTATACCAGTAGCATCGACCATCACTTGGTTCAGCCAGGCCTTTTCAGGGGTCGAGCGTCCGAGGTGTGTCCGAGGGAAGATTTGCCTTGGCGGGCATGGCTGGCGAGAACCTCCCCGGCCGTGGAGGAAAACGCGTACGGTGGATTGCAAAAACCTACCAGCAGGTTTTTAGGGAGAGCGTCAATCTCGAGGGCGTTCGGAGCTCTCCCGATCTATTGGCATACGATGCCCGCCAGGGGTTAGGCTCTCGGGTTACCACTTAAGGTTTCTCCCTGTCATAAGAAAGACACACGGTCAAACCAATGCGCAATGTACAATGAGGTGCGAGCTCATATCCTATATATTGCTCAGAGCCGCAACCTCGGTGCGACATACCTAGGTACAGGAATAGGGCGAGAGGTGGATGCGCTCCTTCAGGACGGGTAGGTCGGCAGCCTCTCGGGTATGATCGTTCACCAACGAAAGCTGTACAAAAGGGGTGACTGCGCTCATTGAGGACGGCAGCCTCAACATGACATACCTATCAAAAACTCTCCCATGAGGTGTGTGCGCTCCTTCAGGATGGGAGGTCGGCAGCCTCGGTATGATCATGATGACCGAGACACAGGCCTTGGGTTGGGCCTAGGGTTGAAGCCTTCTGTGCCGCCCGGGTAGTTCCTCCCCAAACCAGCGGGCATGCCTCTATGGGGGGGCCTCGGTCTGAAAAGACACGATCCTCACCCGGAACCGTCTGAGGGAAGCGTTGAAGGCCGGTCTGTCTACACAGGTGTCCGCTATCGGCGTCCATGGTGTACGGGTGAGAGCCAGCAGTGGATCGGGTTAGTTCAACACATGCTTGGCCTCACCCCGCCTGGTCACGGAATCACTCATTTCTCGGTTACGTCCCACAGTAGCGCGCGCGCGTGCTGGGAGCTGACGAGGGCTCTCTCCCCCACGCTGACGGCGCACCCCTGCTGCACCGATGGTGGGCGTCCGGTACCGAGGTGGGCCCCTGACCCTGCCCGGGGGATGGAGCACGCCGAGGTGGCCGCGACGTTAGCTGGTGTCCCTTTCACCACCGCGGTGCAGCTACCTGGTTGATCCTGCCAGTAACATATGCTTGTCTCAAAGATTAAGCCATGCAGGTCTAAGTACACACGGCCGGTACAGTGAAACTGCGAATGGCTCATTAAATCAGTCATGGTTCCTTTGATCGCTCCACACGTTACTCGGATAACTGTGGTAATTCTAGAGCTAATACATGCAAACGAGCGCTGACCCCTCTGGGGGATGCGTGCATTTATCAGATCCAAAACCCATCCGGCGGGGCGCGGGCCCCCCGGCCGCTTTGGTGACTCTAGATAACCTCGGGCCGATCGCGCGCCCTCCGCGGCGGCGAC